>NW_019384382.1:660752-683989 GCF_000671375.1 Centruroides sculpturatus
CAACGGCCATAAAAATTATTTATATTAATGATGTCTCCAAAGGTCAAGTTATTTTTCTGCGAAAAATTATTTATTAGAAATCGCGGCCGCAGTTTCATGTGCTGTTCCGCAACGAAAATCAGCTTTAAGCAACGGCGTAGTCGAACGGTACAAACTCGGTAAGTAATCCTATAATTTTTTGTTTATAGCATAGTTTGTACGGATTACTCCCAAAAAATTATACGTGTTTTGGAAATGTTGAGTGGAATTAGTCTAGAATCGGTTAATTTTATATAAGAAAACCTTTCGAACAGCCTTAGTCCGTAAAGTTCCCACCTATCGGGCTGCGATTGGCTCATGTATTTAATCATTCATATAACGTAACATTCGCTTAGCGTGGAACGTATCTAAGCGTTATAGGGGGGTCTACTGTATTTAACATTCTTTGTACTTTCCTATTTGTTTTTGGATACATTAAAGCATTTTTTGAAAACATGCATTAAGGTTCCATATTACCACCCGGTTTTCCCTAAGCCTACTTTCTGACTTTTTGTGCAGAAGCCTTCAAAAACCATACTTATAGTTACACTAACGATAAATCCAATTAGGAACATCTAGTTTAATAGTTACCAGTACTTTTCGCACAAAAAATGTGGGGGGGAGGAAAATGTAGTTATGATACCTTGTTTACAATTCACTATAATGAAAATGGAGTTTCATAATACCATCTTTTCCTGTACTTTTTTCACTCAAACAATCTTTAAAATAACGTGTAAAAATTGTAATTTAAGAACAGTTAATATTAAATCTACAACATCTAATGAAATAAAAGTGAAATCTTTAGAAAAAAAATTATTGGAAAAGAGAAAGAATAAATTAAAAGTGAACAGAAAATAAAAAAATAATAATTTGGATTCTTTTTGTCATAAAGTAAATCGAGTCGTTACTTAAACTTCAAAATTTAATATACAGGGTGTCCCATAAATTTGTAAATAGTTTAAAAATTCATAAAAGTTGAAAGAATTGGTATATTTGAATGCGGTTTGCGTGAAAGTTATTGTCACGAAGGAGGATTTTTTTGGGTAGAGAAAAAGGAAATAGTTCAAATTTTTGTCGATAGAGGGCGCTGAACGCAAGAAAATCACTGGAATTGTGCAAATCTGAGTTTTATAAAATGCAGGGTGTACGATTAACAGTTCATTTCTGAATTTTCCTGTTACTGGCGCTGACATACGATTTTCATTATGATGTTGACGTTGGTGGATAAAGCACTATTGGTGAAGTTGTTTTATCTCAGGCACGAATCACCGACTGAAACTTTACGAAGGTTTAGGACACACAAGACAATGAAAAAAGGTTCAGGTCCAATCACTCCTGTCGGGTTGGTTACCCTAGTACGACGTTTCGAAGAAACGGGAAGTTTGTGTAATTGCCCACGCAGTGGTGCATCACGTTTATCAGAGGTCCGTACCTTTGATGTGGCTTCGCAAATGGAGACTAAGTCCTGAGTGTACCGCAATAGCCCATCTTTAGTGCAGTTAAAGGACGCCATTTGCCACGAAATCTTCTGCATCCATCCGGATCTGCTACATGCTGCAGTTAGTGGTGTCACTCGCTTGCAAACTATCATTTGTGGTGATGGCGGACACATAGAACAAGTGCTCTAGTGCTGTGATATGCGTGTAAGTGTAAACATTTGCCTGCATGCAATAAACGTAATTTTCCCGTGGAATTCCAGTGATTTTCTTTCGTTCAGCTCTCTCTATCGACAAAAATTTGAACTATTTCTTTTTTCTCTACCCAAAAAAATCCCCCTTTGTGAGAATAACTTTTACTCAAACCGCATTCATATATACCAATTATTTCAACTTTTATGAATTTTTAAACTATTTACAAATTTATGGAACACCCTGCACTTTTTTAAATAATCAAAACAGAATTTTAAAATAGCCATGGAATTTGGAATAAGAATAAAAAAGCAAATTGCTATTAATTTGTACAATCTGTACAATGTGTGATCTTTTAATTACATTACATTTACGATAAGTTTTGCTTGTTTAATTTAATAATTATAAAAAATATATTTGCATTATGCAACTACTACACGATAACTAAAGATGTCCCTCGAATCATGCCAGGCAGTCATTCGGACAGTCTGATCTCAAAGTCATAAATAGTACATACAAGCAAAATTAAGCCAGGTAGTGAAAAGAGGTCAAATGATCACTATAGAGCTATCAAACCTTGAAACATTTTTATGCTAAGGTAACTATAAACACAGTCAATGTCAGTAATGACAAAAACAGAATGTACATTACGTGCAATGAAGTAATGTATTATAGCTATTATGAAGCATGTTATAAAAAATATTAGGTTATGTGGACAGTTATACGCTTATAGATGAATAACTGTCTACATAACCTCATATTTGCTTTGTTTTGTCTTAACTGAATGCGCTTTACGTTCGTCGATACTGCTATTATGAATTCTTTAAGGGAAGATCGTCATAACTTCATATGTCTAGGTATGTCTATATAAATCATATATAATCTGTTCGGCATAAGATTTATTTTTGCCTCTAAAAAATTAAACTCACAAAATTGTCCTGCGTCTTATATGTAAAGTTGTATCTTCTGAAGGATGATAAATCCCCAAACAGTTTTCTGTAGATTATAAAAATGTCATTGTTTAATTAAACATATCATTTTATTTTAATTTATTTTTATTTTTTATTTTTTGTTAGCGTTTGCATGTATTCATGTTTAATATTTTAATGGTAAATTTTAATTGTAATTAACTTCCTTTAATTTTGAAAATAGAAATGAGTTTTATTTTAAAAAATTAAAAAGGCTAATAAGTAGTAAAATCTTTATTAAGTCTGACGAGATATAACACGATTTGTATCTCCCCACTCCGTTGACTTTTAACCACCAAAATTTAATGGTATCAAAGCCCATCAGTGTCCCAATAGATGAAACCACTGAACACTGGTAGTTGATCGTGGGTTCGCGCCTTGCCAACGGGCTGACCACGTGGAGTTTTTCAGGTTTTTCTTTACGTTATTAAAACGCACATTCGCAGCTGTAAGACACACGTGTGAGTTTTGAAAAGTTAATTTCGTCACAACATCGTGCGTGTGAAATGCATGTCGTAAAGATCAATGTAAATTTGACAGTAATCGTAAACTCGATTGACATGTAGCGTGCGACGAGTTTGCAATCGGTCCATGGATTACAGATTATATTTCTGCAATCGGTCCATGGATTACAGCTGAGATATTACAGATTATATTTCCGCACTTTAAGTGCGGAAATATAATCTGTAATATCTCAGCTTATAGATCGAATTTCAAAATTCCGGTTTCGTCACGACATCGGCCTTGCCTAGTTATATAGTACATATTTGCAAAAGATCATGTTTAATGGTCGCACGGTTGCTTTAGTATCACAGACAAACCACTTATGAAGAGCTCCACTCAAAAATACGATAATA
Source organism: Centruroides sculpturatus (assembly GCF_000671375.1). Classification (NCBI taxonomy): domain Eukaryota; kingdom Metazoa; phylum Arthropoda; class Arachnida; order Scorpiones; family Buthidae; genus Centruroides; species Centruroides sculpturatus. Next base: position 664,224 of record NW_019384382.1, read on the forward strand.
AACAACTGCTGCCGATTTATATCTTTAAAAGGAAAATTAGCATTTAATAATTAAAGTTTGAAACAGCAACACTTCTGGGCTGCTGATGGCATTATGCAACTACTACACGATAGAAACAGGTTATGCAAGCCCCTGCACGTGACAACACTCTCTGGAACGAGCATGTCACCATTTCCCCGGCACCGCTATTAAATTTCCAACCCTCGTATATACATAAATAAAATTTAATACAAATTTGCAAATTTTTAATTGACATAAAGTTTTCAACGTGTACCAATGATTTATCGTCAGTGCCTGGAAATATTTATAGAAAAAAATGTATAATAATTAAAAAACTACTTATTAATTATCGTAGTTTGTTTTTTTTTTATTCTTAATTATTGTTTTATAATAAATCGCGTGGTATTAAGAATACAGTTAATATTGAATTTTTGTATACGAATTGTAAAGTTTGTTATTAAAAACCATACACGATTTCATTTTTAATCCTAAAAATAACACCAGATATTTTTTATTGACGATGTTGCATGTAAATGATATTAAATATCATTGCTATGGAATATTAAATATCTTATTACAAATTATATTTTAAAATGTAAAGCGTAGAATATGCTTACTATAAAGTATATTTTGAACGTAAATGTTTGCAGATTTTTCAAGTGACAAGAAAAAATTTTTGAACTGGATGTGGTAACTATGTCAAGAGAACTATCGAAAATTTCCTCAACATTTCAGTTATTAAAATATCAAAAGCATAAAATAAATCGCGAAAAAATGAAATATAATTATTATTTTTAATATAGAAGTCTAAAAACACTTAACTTTATTACATGTTTGTATGATATGTTCATAAAAGTGATAAACTTTCGATTCAACGAACTAACGAAGAGTGGGAATGTCTTACTAGCAAAAGTATCTAACAATTTTAGAAAAATACTCTTTTATGAAAATTAGATATGAACTAAAACTATATAATAGGCCTACAAAATGTATGTTATTACATGTTATTTTGTCATATTAAAATTATCCATGTAAAATATTTTTTTTTTTGTTTGTTTGCTATCAATTTATCTTCTTAAGCCGCTGCAGCGGTTAAAGTAAACGTGCTATCATAGAACGACATGGGCTATTTATCTTTGAAAGTTGTTTGCAGAAGTTCACACGTCGCAGTTCAAAGCTCACTTTTCATCATTGAAGAAATTGTGCACTATTTGTTATATATATATATATACACTTGTATTCGCTTTCTGCGCAAAAATACCATTCGATACAGTAATGTAAATAAGAGTACATTTTGTATGTGCTTATGAGTCAATTCATAAAAGCATTTGCTATTTTAGAAATTCTATTTATTTTAAAATTGAACAGAAGTTTTTATTTTATTTAAAAACAACTTCAAATTGTTAAATATAGAATTTCAGAAGTTTGTAATCTTTTCATTAATATCCACAGTCATTGTTCATTTATTTGCAAGCAAGCGCCATTAAATCGCAACAAGTAGCAAGAATATTACTGAACTGAACTATTTCCTCTAATAATGAAATATGTGCTCACACATGTGCTCAATTATCTGAAAAGGTTGCCAGTATAGTTCAAGCCTTCTGAAAGTTTTTTAAATGGTGGCTTAATAATTTTGCAATTTTTGTGCTATTTAAGAAGCATTTTATAAAATTTTGAAAAGTATGAACTATTTATTGCAAAGTTTGCATGTCTTTCTACAGTCCGTCGCTTAAATAGTTATAAGAACTGTAATGTGATTTAAACGTAGGCCTATACCTTGTATTCATAAAAGAGTAGTGTGTTTCACAAACATGTGACGGTCGGATGACAGAACGGTTAGGATGGCAATATGCTGCTCTGGGGCACGTGATCGAATCCAGATGGGTCAAAAAACCTCATAAACTTTTTGAGATTGATCCGTCCGGATATGTCGGACCCCTGCTCTCACCATTCGGCCGTCCAGTTGTGGGTCTGGGCGAACCAATAATAGGCTTGCTAAAAGCGGTCCTCTTAGTGTCCACCGGGCGGAAAGAGTTAAAAAAAAAAAATTTTGTAATTCCATAAGTTTTCGATGACGAAACGTAATGTATGCGTGTGTAAATTCATCACTCAGCCGTCAAATTTCATCTCGTATAAGGTAGTCATTTCTATTTCTCTTTATGACTGCTTGGCAACGTTGAACTGACGTTCTGCATATTTAAATTAGAGATAATATTAATAGATACATTCGTATTATATGTAAATTTTTAATTACATGTGTAACCGCATGGTTGGCATCGCGTCAAGATGCCACGTCAGGACTGACACCACTGTGCCTTAAGGGACACAGAAATCGCGATGGCCATTAGATGTTGATTTCACGCGCGAGTGGTCGTGCCTGTAGGCGGTCAGATTCAGAATGGAAGAACTTTGAGAGACAGCGCGTCTGAAAGAAGTGCATACAACTACAGATTTAACGTAAACAAATATCCGTTTATTTACATAGGAATATACATATACAGTATTTACAGCTACAGGAGGTTAGTCAGGATTTTCAATATAGAGTTATTAGAAGGTCCCTAACCACGAGAGAGAGAGAGAGAGAGAGAGAGAGAGAGTAGTTTACATTCGGTCGCCTGCTGATAAATACCTTGAGTATTTTAAGTAGCTGAGGAGATCGGTTCCTTGTTGGAGAGATCAATGTCGAAGATAACCGGCGAATAGGAAGTTCGGAGGACGTCTGGTCCGAAAGGCGTCAGGTATCTTGAACGCCCAGCAGATCGATGTGGATCACTTAATGATAGGTTGGAAGGGTGAAAGTTCAGGTAGTTGAATGTTTGATCCAAGGTGGTCGATCCAGGCAGTGATCGGCAGGATGGGCGATGTATCCGAGTTCCGAGAGAGAAAAGATGAGTGACGAACTCTGAAGACGACGAACTGCCCTGTCGTCATCGATTTTTCTCTTTTATTTGTGGGTCCTCCCCTTTTCTTCTCATGTCCATCTTTGGTAATGTCAAGTTCTACGTCCAATAGAGGAATTTTGGTCATTTGGTTCCTTGTGACACATTCGGAAGATGTGTCACCTTTGAAAGGAAGTGAATTCGGAGAAAGATATAATCACATTCTTCAATCTTTATTAAGCGTTGGAAAAAATATAAAATTTCTCATACATGTAATATGATGAATTTATACATGATGAATGTTAACTGTTTTTTTCTTAATTCATAATTTAAAATTTTCCCTTAGTTTGTTTAAATTATTATTTTATTTTTATACAAATTGATATATTCGTAATTATTCTATAATTACGAATATATTATATTCGTAATTATACGAATATAATATATCCCGTAATTATTATATCCGTAATTATTCTATAAATCATCAATTTTATTATAGCTGTAAATTGTTAATTCTAACATCTCTTAATTGTTTCAACCATTATACAGTATTTTATATGGAATAAAAGTTAAATAAAACAATTAGATCTATAGAATTTTAGTAATGTTTTGTTTTCTTGCTATTTTTTAAATGCCATTCTTTTTGTTGAATATTTCCGTCCGATGGCTGGATTATTATTAAATAAATCAAAGACAAGTCTGTCCAAGAGGGATCATCATTTATTTTGCATTTCATACTACACATACACATTTCCATGCCATTCTTTTATTTTGACAAATAATGATTTTGTATCCTGTCTTATCAGTTTTACATTCAATAACCTTTATTAGAATTAGACGTTGCAAAAAACTGTTTATGATTAATGTTGTTTAAAGATTTGTTATTTCCTTTATGTGTTTATAAACTACTTTATATTTCTCGTTTCTCTAGTTCAGGGTATTGATAACCAATTTTATTTATCTCTAATAACTTATAAGGTGAAGCACTGAAGTGATTTAACGTTAAATAATAACAATAAAAAATACGAATAAAAAAATTATTNATAACCAATTTTATTTATCTCTAATAACTTATAAGGTGAAGCACTGAAGTGATTTAACGTTAAATAATAACAATAAAAAATACGAATAAAAAAATTATTATTAACAAAATTATACAAATAACTTCATGAATACTTATCGTTTCAGTTATTTTTATTATATTTTTATTTTTATATTTTATTCATCGGTATATATTTATAAGTGTACGAATAGCATCACATATGCAAAAACTCTTAATTTTTTAAAATAATTTAGCTACCATTTAATCATAAAGAATTTTTTGCAATGTTTAATTCTCATAAAGGTTATTGAATGTAAAGATAATTAAACAGGATACAAAAATCATTATTTGTCAAAATAAAAGAATGGCATTTAAAAAATTGCAGGCAAACAAAACATTATCAAAATTCTATAGATCTAATTATTTTATTTATTAATAAATTGTATTTCACATAAAAATATAATGGTTGAAACAATTAAGAAATATTATAATTAGCAATTTAGAACCACAATAAAATTGATAGTTTTGGTTTTATGTAGAAACAATGACCAGACAAACAATAAAATAAAATTTTATTAAGTTCACTGTAAATAGTTTATTAAAATGTTTATAGTGTGGTTTCGTGAAAAAATAACTGTATTAAGGCATTTTAAATCCTGAGATTGCTATGTTTTAACGGATCTAACCTCTATATAGGGTATGAAAAAATAATTACCAGTCAACCCCCTATAACACTGTTGATTTTTCTGTTTTATATGAATTCCATTTTGTACGAGTCACTTAGATTTTACAAATACGTGTGCCGGGCTGTGAACGGCTCATGTATTTGTAAAATCTAAGTGACTCGTACAACATGGAATTCATATAAAACGGAAAAATCAACAGTGTTATGGGGGGTAGACTGTATTCAGAAGTTATTTTTGGACATCATACGGAACTTAGATCCTAAAATGTAAATCAAATTGACTGTAATGATTTCGCCATAAAATAAATCTGATAATTCAATATTTTCAAATTGTTTTCATTAGAATAATGAAATGTTTCAGCCAACACGCTTCAAGAGTTCTGCAAAATATTTATAAGAAATTTTTATTTTTATTAAAAATATTGAAAAAATAAAAAATTCTAACTTATATCTTATCTAACTATAAGAAGATTTATGATTTAGAAGTATTGAAGTTTTTTCTTATAACTTTATCGCTTGGGTTATGCAAAAATAATACTCACAGCGTGAGGAATACTAATATAGATGTTAAAAGTTTGAAGACCTCCGGAATATTTTTATAGGAAAACTTTTGATCTGTAGTTTGGCTAATAGAATAAAGCTTTCATAAAAATATATTTATGTAAGGTAAAATAATATTTTATCATGTACGGTATAGGATATATGAAATTTTATTAATATATATATTAAAATTTTAATAACATTTAAAATAAAAATACTCTATAATTTTAAATGAAATTTGAATACAATAAACTTGTACCATGCATTTTCTAATGAAATAAATAAAAACTCGCATAAATGATTTTTGTGAAATTAAATTAAATTATTATTCAAAATTAAAATTAAAAAATCTTAAATGTTTAAGTGATTAATAATAAGTTATTTAATAATATTCAGCAATTCACGTTGGATTGGATTGATGGACTAAGGCAATGCAACACGCGGCCGATCTGCCAACTTCCGGTACTTCCGGACAGAGCTATTGATCAAACGAGAACCCACGATCGATTAATTATGTATTCAGCGATATTATACACTGACCACTAGTGGATAACAATTTACATATTGATTAATTCAAAAATTATAACGTTAATAAGTTAATTTTTAAATAAATACACGATTAGAATTTAAAAATTCTATAAATCTTGTATTGCTAAATATTTGAAATTGATTTTCTTAACGACTGAAATGGAAAGTCTCAATAATTATTGCCGATAAAAATTGAAATAGATGTATGTCTTTAAAACTTTAGATATTTAAATAGTAATCTCTCAGTAAATAATAAAATTTACTTAAAATCTTATGGCTCTTACATAATGAAAACTAATAAAATCTTAATATGATATGAAAGGATGAAACAAATCATATTTCTAAAGACTAAAAACAGATTTGTGGCCAGAAGAATCTGTAGATGTTACTAATGTTCTATGTAACAATTATTAGCCAATTTACTTATCTTCTTCCTAAAAGCATATAACCACAATTTTTTTTTTAAATTTCTCTTTGGGATTATATTAATATGAAATGTTTTAAATATACCGTTTGAGTCATTTTTCTTCGTAGATGAAGAATATTAACAGTCGAAAAAGTAGGCTGTATTAAATACTTTAAAAGAAGACATCCTCCATTCATAAATTCATATTTTCTTAATTGTTAACAGTTCAAAGAAAGTAAAATTACTTTTGTAAATTATCTTAGACTCTAATCTGAAGTTCTAGTTTTTCACTTTACTTTATAATAGTTTCGATCCTTGTCTTAAGAATTAAAAGCAATTCGTATGATCACTATCAGTCTTAATATATCTTATTAGATAATAAATGTAATATTTTCTATCTCTATTCAATTTCAATTCTTTCATATTTTTCTCATTGACAACTGAAAAATAATTTTTAAAATAATTAATTATTAGTTATTCATTAAAAAAATAATAATAGTTTAAAATAGTTAACGAACGTCAGTAACAGAATTTGTTTTTATTATTTAGATAATAATCAATATAAAAATTTACAATTTTCGTTAAATAATTTCTAAAAAAGGCAATAAAAATACCATAAATAAGCTTTAAAACCTACTGGACACATTCTAGAGAAATATTAGAACTAATTACTTATTTATCAAGAACTCATATATGACGTCACCGCTCACACAAATTTTTAACATATCTCTCTCCTATAAGGCCACCTACGATAATTAATATGAATATCATTAGGGTTTTAAATGCATATTTAAATAAATATATAACTTCAAAACGTGGCCGAATTTATTATCAAATAAAAGTTGGCATAAAAAATACATGTCATTCATATTAAAGTTATGAATAGGCTTCTAATTTTTTCTGTTGGAAGTATTTTTAATTAATAATAACAAAAAATTGTCATTCGGTAGCTTAATATAAATACTTTATGACCTCAGTGATGACATCAGTCTGTCGTAAGAACTTTTTACGTAGAACACACCCATTCTATATTGTGACCTTCAATCTTTTAAGACTGGAAGATGTATTTATTTTAAAGAAACAAAGATATATTCAAGGCAAAAATAAAGTCGTGGAATTCTAATTAATCTTATTCTATCTTATTCTCTATAACTTAATCTATAACAGCCATCGCCAGTTTTCCTTGAGACGAAGGACATTAATTGATATTCGTAAAAATAAGCATTTAACTGAATCTGACACTTTCTTTGTAGCCATATGGCGACATACAACGATGATATTAATTAAAATTTTTATAAACCACACTCCCAAGTGAATCACAAACCAACTATGATACAATATAAGATTCAATTTTTCCTTTTTTTTTTACCTAAACTGGACTAATCTGTATGTTACGTCATTATGTTATGGTTTATAAAGCACATGTGAAAGTTTAAAATTTATGAAACCTCCAGAACAATTGATCTGATTGGTCAGTAGGTGGATATGATTGCCCAATAGCGTTTCGTATATAAAGACGTTTGCCTTCAATCTGTCTGAAGTATCAAGTTATTTCCAAGACGAAGTTGTCTATTGAGAATTGTTTTTAAAAAGTGAACATGAACACATTCTTCAGTAATTTGTTTCTATTGCTTTTTTCATTACTTTTACTGAGTAAGTATTAAATTCTGAATTAAGTTCTTATTTCTTATTATTATTTTAACTTTCAATTGTTTTTAATGATCTTCGATTTAATCATGTCAAATAAAAGTGAATCGGTTTAAATGGAATTCACGTACAAATACATCAAAATTAAATACATCGATAGTTTATCTATTAAAAGTAAGTTAGTTTTAGTAAAAAAAAAGGGGAAAAATTGAAATTAATTTAAAATTTATGTTTACTTTTTAGGTATTTCTAATATTTGTTTACTTCTCGAAAGCAACACCTTTTAAAAAGATTGTCGCTAAAGCACTATTAATCATTTATAATGACTCTTCCTGTTTACTTTATTCTTTAATAATTGAATATTTTAACTGTTTATATTAAAATAGAAATTGTTTTTATAAATTATTATTAAAATTTAACTCAAAAAAACTCCAAATTTTATAATTAAATGTAGTTTAATTTGCTTTTATTTAATTAATTTTCTTATTGAACTTTCACTTATCTTCAAATCTTCAATACATTTGCATATATAAAGAAAATTAGCTTTTATTATTAAAAATTATTTTTATAAGCTAATCTATTCTTATGCACCGACGACGTAGTATATAGTACATGAAGTATATGAAGTTTCACTTTGTCGTCGCGATTTTCTAAATAAGACATTAGTTTACTACGAATTTAAAATAGACTAAAATTAACGTAATTCTAGGCTTTGGACAACTAAATCTAAAATTAGATTAATAAACAATCGTAAGAATTAATCACAAAATTTTTCACACCCTCTTCCTCCTTTTTAGGCAATGTCCAACCCTCTCCACCTACAACAAGAAGTCGTCCGTGTGACGTATGTAGTGATTCATATTTATTATCTTCTTACAAGTGGCTTCACATACCGATTTTTAAATTCTTTATTTGTTTCTCATAGTACGTCAAGTGTCGTTATCCGAGGCAATGCGTTTTAAAGATTTACGAATGTAAAGATAACTTTTGTTACGTATACCCAACTTGTAAGTAGTAATTATACTTAAGAATATTATTTTATAACTGAAAGTGATATTAAAATTTTTTAAAATATTTTTTAGGTGTTAAATTAAATCCTAATTGCCCTTCGATGCCCATGTGTGGTCCTGAATGTTTCGGTCTTTGGCTAACGAAGAATCGTTGTGTTCGTTGCGCTTGTTAATAACTTGTACATTATATTTANGGAGGACAAGTGGTGAGGTAACTGTAAAGTATAGTCGAGGTGAGTTGAGACAATGTACGAGTATACGTTCTATTGCTGACGTACCATGAAACTGTTGAACTGTAAACTGAGAAGACGGTTATTGATCACTTTTACCATCGGCTATAAATTATACTACTACTGTTATTTCGTTCTATAGCATTCGGAAAATTTTGGTAGGTGGACAGAATGAAAAAATTTGATCATCTGGTTACATTTTTTCTTACATTTATTACGTCCAACTCCTTACACTCCTCCCCATCCTCCTACCTAAGTTCAATTTATCTTAAACGTTTGTCTCCAGATGCCAATTTTCTGACTCTTCTAGTCAAGTGAAGAGCTTAAAAAATTGTTAAATTATTTAATAACTTACATTTATTATTTATAAATGACGCTAGAGAGATTTTATTTTATAAAAGAAGATGAAGAGGAAGTGAAGGAGTGGATTAAGGTTGCGGGAAGATGAGCTAAATGAGAAGAGGAAAAGGTTGTCTAGAGGGATGAAAATAGGGGTTTGTATAGGGTTGAAGCTTATAATAACTAATTATAATGTATATATAATCACGTGAGTGACGTAGATTAATTTTATATTGGCTTATCTCAACTTGTTCGAATGGTGTAATGCATATAAAACATAGAAAATTTGATAATTTCACGATGATAAATAGGCAAATTGTACGTGTCAGGAATCGTATTCGTGCCCTATTAACTTTTTCTCACTTTATAATTTATCTTCCATAGGAAAAATGCGAGTTAATTACGTTTGCAATTATTAAGAAACGATTGTCAAGTAGGCTGTACAGTGATAAGTTTATTTATTATTTGTCCTAAAATCTAAACACGTGACGTAGTTTAATTACTTTTTATAAAGGGTTTATTAAATAACAATAGGGAAGACGGTGGGATAAATGGATAGAAAACCGTCCCACAAGACGAGCGGGTATGCAACACGAATTTGCACTCAACCCGAAAGCATGCAGTCAAAAGCACTCTTCATGCATCTTTTATCAACTATTGCTTGGTTCGTTTAGAGGCTTTGACATCAATCTTACTGACTATTTCCGTATAGCAAAGCGTTCCAGAATAAGTTCCACCGGAACAGGTTTGCGTGCTCCAACTAGAATATATACAGTATATATATATATATATATAAATTATAATTTTATATAATTTTAACATAATCAAATCAATAGATAAATGCTTAATGGATTTTTAATCAATACGCATAGATAAATGATCTTTTCCTTTTTATTAGATTAAATATTGAACTTTATGAATGACGTTATCTTTATGAATGAAATGCGATTTGACGTCATAACAGATGACGTTTTTTTCTAATAACATCTTTTATTGGCTACTTTCAAATTCAAATTAAAATTAAATACATTTAATGTTAATTTTGAATAGTTATTTATGTTAAAACACGAAATTTATTCCTTTTTCTATAATTTGCTTCTATATTATTATTTATCTTATATCCTTTTACTTAAATTTTATAAATCCGTGTTACAAGGAACTTTTACGAAGTGACATCATCCGTGACATCACGGCACATTAGAAAGTGACGTTGTTACGGAAATTAATTAGCGTAACTAATATCAGTTGAACGTAACAGAATTTTATGTTATTAATTTCATGTTATTTAAATAAAATTCTTTATATATAAAGCAGGAATTAATAAAATAGACATTGTTCTCGACTACGTTTAATGTTCCGGAATGGGAATTTATATGAAAATTCTCGTTTCAACGTACAAATTATTTTTTGGTGACTCAAAATGTAAAACTGAAACGAAATTTTTCATAAATCAGGTAAATAATATCAATTACTATTATACTTTTATAAGATTTAAAATTAATAGAAATATCAAATATAGGCCTATATCAATTTTCTGCAATCTGTATTGTCTTGACACATTCTGAAGTTTATAATTTCAGAATGTAAATAAATAATTTGAGAAAGTAAATAAAAACAAAGACATTAAATACATTTAGTGTAAAAATTTGCGAAATTAGTTACTTTTAAAATTATTTTAAATTAATTGAATGAATGCTTTAGTCTCTTTCGGAGAATATAGATTTAATTATCAAATTCTCTGACGTGTCTTAGTGTAGTTAAATATATAATGTAAATAAAAAAATATAGAATTTACTATACTATAAATATTGTCAAATTAATTAAATCATTTATTTTTAGTCCTCTTAAAAAATTTTAAAAATAAAATGGATTTGTAACGTAAAATATCTGTACATGATAGTCTATTAACTATCTCAATTCTGAACCTTCAGCGACGGATCTGGATGAATTCTGAATAAATTCAGTAAATTTGGGTAAGGGTGAACGACGATAACGCAGTAAAATTGCTCTATGAAAAATCGGTTTCATTCATATCCAGTTTTCTGACTTTTTTAAAATAACTTTATAATTAGTGATTACATTTAATTACAAATCTATGTAGAGTTATTGTAAGTCCAAATTGAGACTATAAGGATCAATGATATTAATATTGAAGACAATAAAATATTAGCGTATTTCCTAATTGGTTATAGTCTACATATATGAAATCATATCGAAAAGCATGAAAGAAATTCATTAAATATAACTAAATATGTTCAATATGCCAATCTTGATGAATCACTTATGGTCATAACCAGTATTACAGAATCACGGAGATGACATGTACGAAAAGAATTCGAATATCGCCTCAAAATTTCAAAGTTATAACATTACATATTGTCAGTATTGAACATCTTATAATAAATATGTGTTTCTTTCTTGTTCCAAAATCGTTTTCTTCCTCCGCGTATATCTATTCTGAAAATATATTATGTCTCCATATTAATCATATTTCCACTGTGTCAGAAATAAATTCGATTAAGTTCAAGGCCATCGGAGCTATAGGCCATTAGACAGTCAAAAATTTAGGGGCGTCATAGCCAGTATCAGTTAAAGGGAAATATTTATCAATTATTTAATTAGACATACAGGTATTATGTATACATCTAGAGTTGTCACATGTAGGTGTGCAGGTTATTCAATGCACAAGGCGTCTAGTAGTAAAAGGACGCCAAGAATGAAATCTGTCTAGGACGCCAAAAACGCTTGGAACATCCCTGCATAAGTTTTTACTAAGAGTTCAGATCGGACATCGTACTTAGCTTGTAATATGTGTTGACGTTTTGCATTAAAAAGCAAATCAAAGCTTATTAGTCTTATTAATTACAATAATTTTATTTATGCAATATAATATATGTCAATGTTATCTTTTGTTGAACAATAAATCTGAGAGATTTTCTTAAAGAAATTTGCTCGAAGTTCTATAAAAAAATTTAAATTAATTAAAGAAAGTGACCAATTATCGGAAATGTCGAAAGGTCCTGCCTGACTGAAGAACATTCATCTAATCTAAACTTGATTTGCATCAGTGCAAAAACGCTATTACTCTGAAGTCCATATCTGTAAAGCGAGCCTTTTTACTTTTCATTATATCTAATTATCCTTCGAAGTATGAGTGTAGTTTTTCTTTATTGTTGATTTTAAAATAATGCGTTATATAAAATATTTTAATACCATTTTAATACATAAATACGCTTATTGGATATTTTTAACATTATTAGACAGTTTCTTTTTTTCTTTTTGTTAATAAATAAACTATTTGAACGGTATAAAAAGTTTCGTATTGTTTATTTATTAAATAAACTTTTTAAAATGTACCTGATATTAATTAGCATATTAATATGTGCTGCCATCTATTAGCAAATTCAATCATTATAATTACGAAATTGGTTTCGGGACAGAAAATGAGATTAACTAAAATGATTAAGGAATATTTAGTTAATTTCTACATGCTTACGATTTTTATTTCTCATTAATTTATTACCAAATTCACTTTTTCTCTGCGATTATCGCAAATGACGCGCGAGTGTCGCTTAAAGATTGCGATAATACAACGATTTTCATGTGAATCATATGAATCAATAGTTTCTGCTTAAAATGATTAAAAAATATATTTGCATTATGCAACTACTACACGATAACTAAAGATGTCCCTCGAATCATGCCAGGCAGTCATTCGGACAGTCTGATCTCAAAGTCATAAATAGTACATACAAGCAAAATTAAGCCAGGTAGTGAAAAGAGGTCAAATGATCACNCACATATTACATAAAATTAAGCTTGATCATTTACTCTTAGAGATTTTTATACTGCTAATATATAAAATAATATTACAGCATTTATATTTCTAAAAGTATTGTCTAACCCATAAATATTGATATTAATCTACTTCCTGTAATTTCTTTTTCTCAAATCTTTTCACCCTGTGGCCAGTAAAAGGGCTTTTTTATGGGCACGGGCTCGACAAGTTTTGCATCAGAGATGGCCATACCAAAACCATTAATGAACATTTCTGAGACTTCTATTCGAACTTTAACACGGATCTTCAGAACCGCAGACTGACTGCTTATACTACCTAAGCCGTCTGATTAATATATGAAACTTATAACTTTAAAATACATAATAATTTTATCTTTATCCACAGAATGTTATTTATCAGAGTCCAGTATGGATCTCCTGATAAAAAAGAATACTTCAAAACTGAGACATGAAACTTAAATATAATTAACAATTCTTATATAATTTGAAGAAATATCTAATTTTCTAAATGTATAGCTGATTTAATTAAAATTTGAGTACATGAAATATTTTACACGTAAGTTATATATATTTTCATTCTGTAAAATACAGTATTTGAAATTAATTCGCAAACATTCGAATTAAGCAAAGTCATGCAAAATTTCTGGTAAAATATTATTTTAAATGATAAATAATTCAATTGAAATCGAAATTTTGCGTTATATTTGCAGACAATATACTATTTTATCAGGAATTACAGATGAGTATGAAGTACAAAAGCAAGTTATTTTTAATCATATAGTTTGTTCTTATATAATTTATAAGGTTATACACACAAAAGAAGTAACAATCATTCAAAAAGCAAGTTGTAATTGAAGTAACATCTATGATGCGTTACGAATTCTTCGAAGCTCTAACACTTGAATAGAATTACATCCTTAACTGAAATTAACATTAAAGGTAGGCCACGCTTCTAATTTTTAAGAAAACTGTAAAGAAAGAATTCTAAAGTCTCAAACAAATAAAAGACACGCATATATATTTTTAAATATATTTAAATTTTTATTAAAATTTTTATAATTTTGGAGTTTCCAAAGTTACATTCTTTGACATCTCTTGTCTAACGTGTACCGAAAGACATTACAGAAAAGATTTCTTCTTACTTTTTATTATCTCTTTTGAAATATATCTTCGTGGGTTTGTAAAGGAAGTGAAAATAGTAACATTCTTGGATAAAATCTAAATATGTTGGAACTTCCCGACCCTTGGGGAATATAATGATGTCATTTCTCACGTCATTGCACTGAAATAACTGTTCTATGTGGGGAGACATTATCGTTATAATTATTTAATATTTTTTTCTTAAATGCCACATAACGAGAAAATGTTTATTTGTATATTAACGATGCATAATTAAAGTATTTATATATTGTATTTATCAAATACAGTATATTTCTAAGTATATTTTATATAATAAACTATTTGCTTATTGTTATATAATGAAATCTAATTTGTTATTTAATTTATACGTAAAGACATTTTAAATATCTTAAATATTTATAAAAACTAAAAAGTAACTATTGTAACCGGAAGAAGCAATGACTTATAAATATATAAGTAGTTTCCCCTTAGGTTCTAATTCACTATATGAATCATAAGTTTAATGTATGCTGTCACTAAAAATCTTGCTAAAAATACTTATACAATAATTGAAGTTTAATAATAATATATATTAATCGGATATTAAGTAACAAAAAAATAAAAAATAGTTACGCCGGGTCGGAATTCTCACACCTAAAATTCTCCGAAAGAGGGAGACTTTGCACTTCCGTTTGATGGGGGCTGCCATTTGCCGGATGTGGTCGAGCCATTTTGTTTTTGTTAAAGAAAAAATATATATTTGGCAGGAACCGGTCTAGAAAACCCCAAAATATCTAAACGAATTAATCGAAGCATAATGCCATTAGCACAGCTTATAGATCCGTGGCAGAGAGTTAGAATACAACAAGAAAAAGAGGTGAGGTAAACATTAAAAGTTTAATCCTTTTGAAAATTTTTTGATTAAAAAGAAAATATTTCTCATAAATCGGTTTATAATTTCTACCTCTTATAAACTGTTTGTTAAGTCGAATATCAAACTATAGAGGATTTTATCTGTTTAATTCAATTAAAAATGATGTACAATAAAGTGTCATGTACAAATGCAGGATGTCATAAATAGTTCTTGTTCTAGTTCTTAGAAGGAAAATGAAAAGTCATTACTAAGTATCAATTTTCTTTAAATACTTGTATTTTATTAATGTAGGTAATATTGGAAAACATAACCCTTTAACAATGAAATCTATATAATAATTACTAAGTGAAGTAAGTAATAAAATTCACTTATGTAACTTTTAATTTAAGAAAGTGGCAAATACACGAACAGATGTGCTAAACTTTTGTTTACATTAGTTTGAATTACTAAGTAAATGTTCCTTATGAAGTAAGGCAGGTAGTGGCAATTGCTGATTCATCTGTGACTAGTATAATGATAACCTGATTATTACTTGTCCTGCTTGCTTTTGAAAGAGTAACATTATAATATAATATTTTTGTGTGTTAAAACTGTTCAATATTATATAAAATTACAAAATAAAGTATTGATAGTGAGAAATACAATATCATATATTCTATTATAATTTTCCCAGCAAAGAAAGTTTATTAAGAAATAGTAAAAATTTTCAGACGTTTGTAATTTCAGTAAGTTTCAAGAATGCAAGAATAAAGAACTTTTAAATACAGAAAGTCCTTGCTTAATGTGTTGATAGATTCTTGTATATTTGACATTAAGTAAAAACAATGTATAATGAAAACCAATTTTACTGTATGTAGGCTAAATAATATAAACAAGATATAATTTGGTTAATGTTACTCTAATTGGATCGTGTTGGCAACCTCTGGCATTTATTTTCTGCTTTGTAAAATGAATTTTACTGTTTGTAAAGAAAATTCAATGACAACTGTAAATGATTTACAAATGTAATTGTATTTTTCCTCAGTGATGTTATAATGAAATGACATTGAGTGAGGACTTGCTGTATATATTATTATATTAGCTTCTAGCTAGTTCATTTTTAATATATTTTTAATTGTTGCAAAAAAATGTTAACTACACTTGGTTAATTAAATGAAGATGTGAATATCATCATTAGATATAGCATAATTAAATTACAGTGAAATAAAAAAAAACCCGATAATTTATTTTATCCACTAATCTTGATGATAATTTCAATATTAATAATTTGAATATGGTCTCTTTCAATATTGATTTACTATTGTAAATTGCCAAAACATAGGTAAGTGATATAAAATAACTGCTCCCAATAAGCAATTTCATATACAAATTTATATTTGATAAGAATATTATCAAGTGAATTAGCTAGAGCCTATATATATAATTTAACTATAGACTGCTTTACAATATTAATATCATTGTGTGTGTTTATTTATATACATATATATCTAACATTGTATATTAAAACTAAATAAAGTTTAAAGTATACATAAAAATTAAATTATAGTTTCAGTTTAATATATTTACTCAAATTTAATATTCTTAGAAACACTGATACAAGGTCATAACTTTTTAAAATTATTACTCATTATCCTACACATAGATTATCTGAATTTTATGTATTTAAACATTTTTATTTTATCTCATATAACAAAACAGAAGAATTATGTTAAGTAAATAAACTTGACAGTTCAAAAACACTTTTTACAAAAACAAATTTAAATTCTGTTTGTTTGACTTTTTTATAAAAAAAAAAAAAATGTAAACATAATTCATAGAGAATAGCTTTGTTAAATTCAAAATTTATTTATTTAATGTGTAGCAAACTGTTTGTTCATTATATTATACTATGATTTAAAAATTTTTGACTTTTAAAATTTAACATGGCTTTATGTTTAGATTTTAACACAACTCAAAAAGGAATGTATTGATTTTCAAAACATCTGCCTCTGAGTTTTTGTTACAAATAAAGAATGGTTGATAACATTACTATATTAATTTGTCAAATGCAGCAATACATTAAATTAAGAAACTTAAAAAAGTTATAAAAAGCTACAGATCTAAAATTTTCCTATAGATTAAAGGAGTAAAAATATTAATCAAGGAAATAATATACTCCGAAAGAGGGAGACTTTGCACTTCCGTTTGATGGGGGCTGCCATTTGCCGGATGTGGTCGAGCCATTTTGTTTTTGTTAAAGAAAAAATATATATTTGGCAGGAACCGGTCTAGAAAACCCCAAAATATCTAAACGAATTAATCGAAGCATAATGCCATTAGCACAGCTTATAGATCCGTGGCAGAGAGTTAGAATACAACAAGAAAAAGAGGTGAGGTAAACATTAAAAGTTTAATCCTTTTGAAAATTTTTTGATTAAAAAGAAAATATTTCTCATAAATCGGTTTATAATTTCTACCTCTTATAAACTGTTTGTTAAGTCGAATATCAAACTATAGAGGATTTTATCTGTTTAATTCAATTAAAAATGATGTACAATAAAGTGTCATGTACAAATGCAGGATGTCATAAATAGTTCTTGTTCTAGTTCTTAGAAGGAAAATGAAAAGTCATTACTAAGTATCAATTTTCTTTAAATACTTGTATTTTATTAATGTAGGTAATATTGGAAAACATAACCCTTTAACAATGAAATCTATATAATAATTACTAAGTGAAGTAAGTAATAAAATTCACTTATGTAACTTTTAATTTAAGAAAGTGGCAAATACACGAACAGATGTGCTAAACTTTTGTTTANACTTATCTGTGAATACAACTATTAGGAAAAATATTAAGTTCTTAGTTTTATAAATATCACTGTTTTAATTATTAATTTTACAGAAACTGTAATTGTTAGTAAATTTTTGTATCCAACATTTATAAGAAGAAATGGTAAGTGTTTAAACTTTTTTAAACTTTCATTAAAAGAGAACAAAAGAAATTTATAGAATACTACAGTGCATTGAAAAAATTTTTTTGTTTTGTAAATATGATGATGATGATGATGATAGCTTTAAAAATATTTAGGATATTAAATATTTTCAATTTTAAAAATTGATCTATTATTCTATTTTGGAATGTTTATATTGTTGCCCTATTTCTTGCTCTTGGGTGAATAAGGAACATCTGCTTATCTGTCACTATTGACATTGACAATTCTGAGAACTCCTTTTGATGTTTAGAAGCATGCTAAAGATATAAATAAGTTAAATAAAACTTATATAATACAATTGTCACTATTAATATTAAATCAGATTTGGTTTAATGTATAGAAAATTTTTATATCAATTTTTTTAATGATTTCATAGAAAAAGAAATTAAGTAATATAATCTTAGGAAATATAATGATATTGATTAAAATCTTGAGAAACTAATTCTCTTGCTTATAATTTTCTATTAATAGACATATAAAATTGTAATTTAATAATTTATAGCCTAATCTCTGTTCATAGAAAATTTTTATTAGAAAATTAGAAGTATAGTTTTTTGCATTCTAATATCAAAGATCAGATTTCATAAAGATTCATAAAAACGTTCTTTGGTTAGAATTTTTTTATTTTATATCATATGTAAAATTATGAAAAAGACTATACACCATTAACTAGATTTCAGTATATTCAATATTTATCATTTGATATTTCTGATTATATCTGAAGTATTATATTATTAAAATTTCAAAAAGATGTTTTTCTAAAATTCTTTTTTATTTTAAAGTATCAAAGTTCATTATTAAAAAATTGGTGATTTTCAAAATTGTAAAATAAAAAACAAATGATGGAAGATATATTTATTAAGTCAATTATATATCTAATCAACATTTAGGTTCTAAGATGTCATAAAAAGGACATTTTAGAAACTAATGACATTGTTTGTTCAATTTATGTTGTGAAGTTTTAAATTGTTTCTCATATATCAACCTAATAACATATTGAAAACTTGTCACATATGATTGTATATGGCACATGTACAGTACAATGGATTCAGATTTATCTTATAGTAATTTAAGAAATAATTATGGTTTTATGAAAGTTGATGAGGTAATTTGATTTTGGAAAAGTTGTCAAAGAGGAAAAACTATGAAGTAGTTATAAAACTGTTTTAAAGACAATTATTATTGTAATCAACAAATAGAAAAAATCCTAATTTAAGATTGTTCTTTGTGTTTTACAATAAACAAGGGAATTAAAAGATTATTCAAAATAAGATTCTAAATCTAACAATTCTTGTAGATCCAAAAACTCTTTTAGAAATATTTTAGGGAAAATTTTATAATTCAAAATTAGTTATAACTAAATTTAAAATTAATTTTGCTTAATGACATTTTAAATACATTTTAAATAGTTTTTTTTTCCTCTGTGAAAGTAGTTTTATTTTATTTATCTGACTTGTTCAAATTGAGCTGTTTTTCTGCAAATACAGTAGAACCTCGAAAACTCGGCTCTCGATAACTCGGCACTCCGGATAACTCGGCCACACCCTGGCAGGGCAAAAAAATCCTTAGTTAATTAGTTTTCATTATAGACAGCTTTATAAAAGTATAAAAGCTCTCATAAAGTATTTTTCTGAGGTCTGTCTTATTAGGTAAATTACTGTACACAGTGTATTCATTAATTTTCATTTTCATGTAGT
>NW_019384382.1:685897-693203 GCF_000671375.1 Centruroides sculpturatus
CATTAATTTTCATTTTCATGTAGTAAAGGCTCTATGCCTTCATAAAGGACGTACTTTTCCTTTGTTTAAGGGTATTTGGGCAGTTTATTCTCTGTTATATTCTCAAGTAAACAATACATACAAGTACAGTACAGTATTTTCTGAGGAAACACTCATACTTATTTTTTTTAACCCCATTCCCGATAACCCGGCATTATCACAAACTCGGCCACCCTTTGGTCCACATTAGGCCGAGTTTTCGAGGTTCTACTGTATTAGTAGTTTTAAAGTAGTAGTAGTTTACATAATAATATCAAATAGTCTGATAAAATATATTATTAAAATTTTGTTCTTAAGATTTTACTTCCAATTCTGAAATTGGAAATAATAAATTTTTTTGTTACAATTAAATATTAAAAGATAGAATTAATTTTGTTCAATAAGATATTTTATTTTACATTTGTGAATAAAATATAAGATAGTTAAATTGTAAAAAATGATAATAAATTATGTTTTATTAAATATAATATTCAGTTTCACATAATAGGATATTTTTTTTTATTGTTTATTGTAATTTATGTCATTGAATATAAGTTGTAAAGCTAGCATAAAATATATATATGTACTGTATATATTTCATTTTAGATAGAATTATTCCAGATATTTTGCTTATTTGATTGCATGCAATTGTTTAGCATAAAAGATACTAACTTATTTTGTTCTATAATAACTAATTTAATCTTTTGAAAATGTAGTTAGCTTATTTTGTTCGTATGTATTAACTATTAGTTTTTGTAAATGTTGCTACATTTTTTTGTTGTTTCTATTATGTTTGATAACTGAAGTCTATATGATGAAAATAAACAATCTTTAGTATAATCCAACTCTAAATGTTTTACAGAAAAAAACATTTTAATCCTGGATTATAAAACTTAAGATTGTTTATTTTTATTGCATAAGATATTCCAATTTGCACTAATGTGACTTGTGTTTAACTAAAGACCATATTCAATAAGTAATTATATATGAAGATAATTTTTGCAAAAGTGAATTTAAAATGAATTTTGTGAATGTAATAAATTATCTATAAAAAGTTTTCAAAAAATAATAATTGACTTTCTCTAATTTCATATTTTTAATTTAATTTAGTATGTTTAGTTAAACTAGAAAAGGAAGAAAGTACACTTTAAACAAAATAAGCTTGATGAAAAAGTATACAGTATTTGAGGCCACTTTTAGAAGACGTATGCATTAGTAATATAATGTGTATGTTATATTATGTATCTGTAAATATGAAAATAAAGTCCTTGTAAACTGATATTAGAATATATTTAAAGAAAGGAATATTGAAATATGGGTATTAAATATCTATAAATTTTATTAGTGTGTTAATGATTAGTACTGTTAAGTACGATATATAATAATTTCAAATGCTTTTTTTTTATCATCAGTTTGGTTAATAGTTAGACTTTAACGCCTACCTCTAATGACAAATTACTTTATTCTAATCATTTAATTAGCCATGTAGTAGCCCGATATTTAGGCGATTGTTTGGCAATTTATTAATAGTTAGACTAATAAATAAATAATTTTATGACAAAAGAGAGAAAAAATACAAACATATGAGTATTTTTTAATGTTTATAAAAACAGAATTTGTATATATTTTTAAAAAATGTATATTATTAAAATATTCAGAACTTTTCTGAATATTTCAATAAATTCAATATAAATATTAAATTTTAATTGAAATTTATTATTTAAAATAATCATAAATGGATAGAATTGTACAGGTATCCCTCAAATAAAACTATAGTTACATTCTGAAAAAGTTTCATATTATGCAAATCTGTTCTATACAAAACAAACGACTAATACAAAACATCGGATTAGATTCCAAAAGTTAGTAAGTGTACTCTACTTTTTCGTTACTAAGAGAGAAATATGTTTATTAAAGCAATCAATAATTAACTAACAGTCACAATTAAAAGTACTGAATGACACATTAATATTAATTTTAGTTAAATGAGTGTGCTTTCTTTTTTTACAAAGTATTATCATCATCTGAGCTTTTTTGTTGATCTTGATCAGAAATATCAGCAACATCTTCATTTTTATTTTATTTTTGCCATAATTTTTTATGGATGACAAAATAAAAATATATTATTAAGCAAAAATTTGTTAATGTTTGTTCAGTCATATCAAGCAATTTTTTTTCCAAAATTTGTGTTGAATACTGAATTGTTCAGGTATTGTGATACATCATATTTTGTTGATCATTTTTATGAACGATGGCTTAACTACAGTTAAAAAAAGGTTAATAATACTTATCTAAACATTTTTAAGTAAACTTTACTAAATACAAAGATTAATCTATAAAAACAAAACATAGTGACAGTCTTAGGGACTAAATTCTGAAAGCAATGACAATGCCACCTGGTTAATTAATAGGAAGTCTAGGACAAGGAAGAAAAAATTGAACTCAGTTTTCATCAAAGTAAACCTGATAAAAGGCACAGAACATATTGAAAATTTCAATATTCTAAAATCTCAAATTTGCCAACAGATTTTATGTTGGCAAATTTGAGACATCATCACACATGCTTGCTTGAATAAAAAAAAAAATATATCAAATAACGGAGTTTACATTTAAAAATTGTGAAATTTTGTATGGAGAATGTCTCCAATTTTCCAACCATGTTAGAGTGAAACTGTGTTGTAGAAGTGCCATGTTGTATAAAGCCCTGGTCACACTATGCGATTTCTAGCCGCGCAGGCGACTGCAACTGCAACAAGCGCGAGTCGCGCGCGTCTTCTCGTGGTCACACATTGTTTGTTGACGTTGCAACTCGGAAACACGTGGCCCTGTAATAAACCAACAAAATTACAGTAGCTTGTTTTTGACTACTTTCGTGAGTTTGCCGATATTTTACGTTCTACTTCAGAGTATTTACGGAATTTTAGCCACTTTTCTTATTAAAATAGCAAGCAGTTCCTTTCTGGAATGAATAAAAGAAAAAAGGCGATTATTTTAATAGAGCTGGCGAAAATACATGAAAAAATAAAATCTTCGATAAAACGAAGAATTAAAATCCCGCAGGTATTCGTGAGCCTGAATAAGCTCGATCAATCTCGATTCTGTAAAAGTATTAATCCTATGACTATCGCCATGATGATGAACTATTTTCAATGTTGTCACTGTATGACGTGGCATAAAGGCGTTTGTTGATTGGATGCGCGTTTGCAATCGTCGCGAGTAGAACAAACTTTTTGTTTCTAGTTGCGATTGCAGTCGCGCCGGTTTTCGAGGGGGATTACTAGTTAACGGGAACAGCCGTCGCGGTTGCAGTCGCCTGCGCGGCTGGAAATCACACAGTGTGACCAGGGCTTTAGGGGTACCTGTATTTTCAAAATAAAAATCTTTAATTTTCATCATTAAAATAATAAATGAATCTGTTATCATTATTAATATAATTGATTTATTATTTAAGATGCTGAATAAGGTTATAATTGATGTAACAATTAAAGGATGATTTAACAGTTGAATGAAAAAGTGGTCAATTAAATAACAAAAATTATAAATTTACTACAGACATAATAAAAACTTACTGTTTCAATATACTGAATTACTAATATAATTTAGAATATTTTGGAAGGAAAGATTGGCCTGGAGTGGAACTCGAACCTATTTGTTGTACAGATATATTTCCATTTCTGCTTTCTGGATTTCTGTCCAATCTTCAGTTCCAGATTAATTAATTAATTTAATAACTATACTAGTCATTTTGGGATAACGTAGCACCTATAGCCCTATGTGGTTCTCAGCTGGCTTACATGTTTATCCTGGCATGGTATATACTGAATTATTAAATCTGTTTTATGTCAAAACAAACTTATAAAATGATATTTGGAAGTTAAATATATTAGATTAAAATTCATAGTATAATATATGAAGTAACAGCATTAAGTTCTAATATTTTGGGCAATAATTTTCTGTAATTTAAGTGTGAATAAAACATCTTAGAAACTGAATCTAATATATAATCGAGACGGGTTGATAATAATAATAATAATAATAATAAGCGCAGAGCCCAAACGGTTAGGAGTTGAAAGTTGAAATTTGGTACACAGTTAGGGTACGTTAGGAGAACGCACACTAAGAAGGGATTTTTCGAAATTCCTCCCCACGGGGGAGAGGGACAGGATTAAGGCTTAACACTTCCATCAACAATGGAAGTGTTAAGTNTGGAGTTTTGGTATTTGGTGGACATTTTATATAATTTAAGTCTTTGGAAGTTAGCTTTACATTCTAATATAATTTTCTTCAAATATTTTTTTTCTTTAAAAAATTCCAATATTATAGAAGTAATATTAAACAAATGATATTTGAATAAATAAAAACCTGATTGCCCTTAAGTATTGGAATTCATTAAAAGATCTGGAAAAAAGTTGTCTATCTTATTATATGCTAATGAGAAATAAATTGATATTCCAATGATTTTAAACAAAATGGTTAGTGTTTTTTTATGCATCTCGGTCTTTTAAGATGATAAATTATTTCACATTACAAAATTGAGAATTGTTTCTCAGATATATAATTACTAATTAAAATATATTATTTTTTTATTGTTTAAATATGTAAAATATATGTATGTAGCATTACAGCTGCATTATATATATATTTTATTTATTTATTTATTATATGGAAAGAATCCGAATCACTATTAGTATATATTATAAACATATATATTAGTAATTATATTTTTCATTAGAATAAAGATTCTGTCTATCTAAATGCTGAATTTTTAAATGGACTAAATAATTCAGCATTTTTTGAAAACGAACTTAAAATTTTATCTAAATGGTAATAAAAAAGAACAATAAGTAAATTAAAATGTATTGAATGTATTAAAATTTATATTTAAATATGTTAACTATAGATAACTTTTATGAAGCATAATTAATTTCATTAAAATAAAATTATTTTATATCAGTTTTGAATATTATTACAAAATATATTTTCATTAGATTATAAGACATTTTTTAGCTTATATCATTAAACATTTTAATACAACATTTCAAATTGTTATCCCAGAATTTATGCCAAATTGCTATCTAATATGCATTATATTTCTTCAAATAATTATTTTTATTTTTACACACAATTTAAACATTCTCTTAAAGTAAAGCACAAAAAAGAAAAATAAATTGTTCATATTGTAATGCTGCAAACTTAGAAACTAGTATTTTGTTATATTTTTATTTAGATATGCATTTTATTAAAGAAGTATTGATTTGATTATTTATAGTTGATACATTTTTAAGTTTTTATTTTTAAAGAATTTTTGTATTAATTTTTCATTTATTTACTCAATTTTTTGAAAACTAAAGGTTTGAGTTTATATCCATCAATATCTCAGAAAATTTTTTTACATTCTTTTTAACAGTTAAAGGGAACAAAATTTTTGTTCACTTTAATCGTCCCGAAGCACTGAATTTTTTAAGACTATTCAGAAGACAACAATAATAGAAGAAAAATTTTATATTTTTCCTATTGATAATTCTATCTAACAGAAGCTAAATTTTTATACAAAAATATTTAATATCAGATTAAAACTTTGTCCAATTTATTATATACATTTAATTATAAAAAGTATTTACTTGAATAAAATTTTTCAACATATGCTATTAAATTATTTTTTTTTAATCAAATTTGTATGTTAATTTCAGGATATTTTTTAAATTTAAAATAACCAATATTTATCACATTACCAAGAAGGGAAATTGTAGTTTTTTTTTGTTTGAATGAAATATATAGAGATTATTGATCTTTCTTGTATTTTTATTTAATCTAATCTGCAAAAATTTTTTGAATTCATCATTAGTTTTAAGATATCAGATTTCCGGGTAATTGATAAGTAATGTTTATCTTTTGATAATGATGTATAAAGCACAATGGATTAAAAAAAAAACATATATTTTGTCAACAATTATATAGTAGTTTTTCTTATCAAATAAAGCACAGCAAATTCTCAACCTAATAATAATATAAAAATTGGTTAAAATTTCAGAGAGAGAAAAAACTAAAATTCATAAACATTGTGTTTATTCTAAATTAAGTTTGGAAATATATACTTGACTCACATATTATTAATTGATTTGTTTTATGAGAAAAGTAAATTAGAATATTTGTACATTATGAATTACAGAACTTCAGTAGAAACATTAATATGATATTTATTTTTTAAGTTTCAACAACAATATTTATTTTCATCAATAGTCATCAGTTTCAGTCCTTCATTTATTTAGTATTCTTTGTGTTTTCTGTAGTTGAGAATAATCAGATCAAGCATTAACCACACGTTTTTAGATATTTGTTTTAACACATTTTACTTTTATTAAATGTTTAATAATAATATTAAACATTTATTATTTTTTTTTTTTTTTCAAGTTCATACATTTATTTTTTTTTATTCTTAGTACACTGTTTATGATTCTCTCTGTGCACAATTTTGTTCTTTTGGTGCTTTCTGTCATAACTCGTATTATGGGAAACAATTGCAGATTTAAAATTTTTTACAAAATATTCATTCTGTTAACAATAAATGTTCATTTCTACCTACTCTGTTAAATGAACAATATGACTTGTTCATTCTTACTGAAAGCTGGATAGACTGGATAACTGTTATGCTCCCAACATCAATAATCTAATCTTCCCAAGAGTTCATTGACCATGTCTGTCAATAGAATTAACCATAGAGGTGGTGGTATCTTATTAATATTTTTTCCTTCTTTAAATGCCAATAAATTCTTTGAATGTACTAGCCATTAAAATTCAAATTTTAGGTTATGTTTAGGTTATATTTAACCTTATGTTAGTGTTTCTTAACTTTTTATGCCAAGGACCAGTAAAATGTCTAAAAGATTCTACAGATCACTAAGTTATGTAGGCATAATTTTTTTTTAAACCTATATGGGTATTACCAGCATTTGGTACATACTGTGTCATTGATGTTATAAATAACAAGGTATGTACCAAATGTGTATGATTGAAAATAAACTTTTTTTTTTTTTAATAATATTTGAAGGCAAGTTCGCCCATATAGGGATCACCATTTTTTGCATAAGACAATACATTTCCGGCGCGGTCGGTCGCCGGAAATGTATTGTCTTACGCAAAAAATGGTGATCCCTATATGGGCGAACTTGTCTTCAAATATTATTAAAAAATAAAAAGAACCATCGGACGAAAAAATTACGAATTATGACTGTAAAATATCGTCACTAGGGGAACCTTTTTAATCTACATTTTCCAGCGCTCTCTTCTC
>NW_019384382.1:693635-711401 GCF_000671375.1 Centruroides sculpturatus
CCCCCTTTTCCAAATTTTAATATCGACTCAAAATAATTTAAAAAGACAAATTACAATAAAACGGTTTATTATCCAACTATCAGAAATTTCACAACATGCCAAGGAAGAGAGGAAGGAGCAATTAAATAATTAAAATTATAAAGGATTAAAAAATATATATATAAAAATGGGGAATATCGCCACTTCTGACAATCGCTGCGAGTGTGTGGGCTAAATTTGGAGAATCCGTGCTTCTCGCATGGACAACTGTATGTGGCTGGCTCACGCATCAGAAAACCTTCCGATTTATTCGTGTACGCACCAGACGGAAAACAAAAAATATCGTGTATCCACAACACTCCAATAAATAAATAGAATTGAAACGACACTTTGAAATGTTTTCCCGATGAAAATGAATAGCATAATAATAATAAGTTTCAATAAAAATGATAAAATGTAAATTGAATTTTATTATAACGAGTTTGCTTGAATTTCGTTTCTTCTGAGATCACAGCAATGCGCGACAGGCAAGCTAGTTAAAAAATAAAAAGAACCATCGGACGAAAAAATGACAAATTATGACTGTAAAATATCGTCACTAGGGGAACCTTTTTAATCTACATTTTCCAGCGCTCTCTTCTCCATGGATAAAAGGCTGAAACACCCCCGAGAAAGTACAGATGGTAACAAGAAACATTCGTATAACACCAGTTCTGATTTTAGAAAATCTTTGTGTTTTTAATCGGATATTTTTTTGTGTTTTTAAAAGGACTTTTTTAAACTTTTTGGCGGCTAGTAGCTTAGAAAGGAAGGTCGGTCGCCGGAAATGTATTGTCTTACGCAAAAAATGGTGATCCCTATATGGGCGAACTTGTCTTCAAATATTATTAAAAAATAAAAAGAACCATTGGACGAAAAAATTATGAAAATAAACTATTAAAAGTGAATCATCATTGAACAGTTTTAATTAATCTTTATTAATTTAAGTCTGCCTGCCAATCACCTGTCCCATCATTGTTGACCACAAATTGAGAAACACTGATGTATATCAGCATATATCTGTTTACGCTCCCATCCTGTAAAATATTTTATATTAATTTTTTTTAAATTTTGGATTGTATTTGTGGTGATTTTAATCTCTCTAATATTTTATGGTTTAATTGTCATTAATAATTTCTTATACTTGAACAGCCTGAGTTATTTCCTATTAAAGATTATGCTTAAAATTAAAAAAGTAAAAATTAAAAATTGTGTCTTTCCTGATTAGAAAGAACTCTTCTTGATTTATTTTTTCTAAAGACTTCTATTCCTGAATTCTCTTTCAATCAAAGGACCAGAGCTGTAACTAGGGTAGGGCCAATGTGGCCCCCGCCATAGGTGCTGATTTAATAAAGGCGCCAATGAGAAGGTTTCGAAATAATATGTATTTGAAATTAATAACACAAAAAAATTTTATATTTATATTTATATAGTATTTAAATGACGTTAGATAATTTTTTTATAATAGCGTTTTTTTAGAATAAAATATTTTTTTTTTATAATAAAAATTAAAAAGGCACCATGTTTATTCTTGGCCATAGGCATCCAAAATTCTAGTTACAGCTCTGCAAAGGACCATGTTGGATGTGCCAGTACATCCAACATGGTCCTTTCTTCATCTTCCAAAAGCTTAAGTCACAAATTTGATCAGGAATTCTAAAGATATTCTGAGTGATCTACAAATCCCAGGAGTATATACTATTCTGGTAGTGAACCACAGGAATGGCCAGAATTTGAAGTATATTTGAACCATGACCCACCCACTCAACCAACATTTAATGTTCATTTAGCATTATTGAAAAAGGTCATAACACTACAGCACTGGTTATATTTGCAACAGATCAACAAGTTCAAGTGCATCTTGACAAAGTCAAATTTTTTTACCACATAAATCAATTCAATTAATTCAGGCACCTAAAGAAATTAGAAGTTTACAAGGCTTATAGGGAGAGAACATCAATCAATTTTAAGGATAACAACACATCTCTGAAAGCATAAGCATCATTATTTGAAGTCAGTTTCAACCAATCAGACATCATTCCAACCTTTTCAAATTTGTCTGTTCCAAATTCGTGTTCTTAAGAATGTTTCTGAACCTGATGATTGTTGCTTAAGGCAATTGAAAACATTTGTTTTTCATTAAATTTACATCCAAACTAGTGTTTCAGCATTCAGTTTTTATATCAGATTTCATTTTGTGGTTTTTAAATCAAACATATATATTGCACCAGCATTCTAAAGGTTTTGAACCTTGATTTTGGATCAAAACATTCAAACTTTAAGAACTTTAGAATTCAATATTTTGAGTTCTTCTTTAGAAAGAAATGACACAAAATAACCCCCAATATCATATACAAAGATTACTATCACCTTCAGAATGGGTTTGGCAAAACTTGTGCTTGTGACAGTTCTGCACAGTAGAGTATAGTTATAAAATGTACATATTGGATAACTAAATATTATAAAAAACACACCTTTAACAATCCAGCAAATAAAATTTACTAAATTAAAAACGTTTTCGATTGTTTTAACTGATCTTCTTCAGTTAACTCAAAATAGAACACTAATGTGAACTGAGGAGGTAGAGCAGTGTGCTTCTCCCCACTTATTGGCTTCATTGTCAGGGATGGCCTTATTAACTGAGTGGGGAGGGGTAGTGAAGTCGTGATGAGGTGTTGATCATACTCAAAGATGAGACATTCAGATTAAGAATAACATATTTAATATAAAACATATAATACAAATACATGTGAGTACATCTTAAACTTAAACAAAAAGAAAGTAATAATAATAATATTTCCGCGTTGTGACAATAATAGACAGCTGATGTCCGTCTTTCCTGTCGGTGGGACTGCCGAAGGTTCTCAATCTGATAACTTTTTAAGTTCCAACCTAAACCAAGAGAAGGGAATATTTTCTAAATCCCATCCTAAACCGAGAGAGATAAGCAAAAAATTTTCTAAGTCTTTACCTCGGTTGAGCGGCAATCAGAAACTGCAAAGTATCCAGAGGCCGAGAAGGCTTGAAGAGTCCAATCCTTGGCTTCGTCCCTCGATGATCGCCCCAAGGTGCGGGTGCAATCCCCTTTTATACCTGCTTATCGTGGGAAATATCTGGGATTTCGCTGACGTAATTGTCTTTGCAGCATGTGTTGTTTACTTGAATTTGACATTTCTCCAGATTTATTACAGTCTCCCCCGTCATGGGTGACGACATTATATAGCTGTTTCTTGACCAATTAGTATTAAATTCGTCATCACCTGGGGAGATGACTGGCCATCATCGGTAACGTGATATAGTAATTCACCGTACGGTTTATCCTCGTATGTGACCTTTTTGTTCACCCTCTATACAGTAACAAATGTCTGTTGTTGCTAATTGGTTATACCGCAGATACCTTAAAATCGAGCAATCCCCTGGGGAGAGGGGAGTTCTTCTGCAGTTGGCCCAGACGACTTCATCCGTCTAGGAGGTCACCCTTTGAAACTACGCAGTACCAGGCCTGGGGCTACAAGATCTATTCCCTGGGCAAAGGGGTGAAGATGGGAGAAATAAGGGAAATAATGAGGAAAGAAAATTCTATACAACTTTTATTATTTAAGGCTGTCATAAGAGAGTCTGATTTCTCACACTAACATAGAACATAAATATGAAATGATATTTGAAATAAATACATAAACAAACAAACATGTGGAAGTGGATAATATAATAAATAAACATAGAAATAATATAAATAAGACAAAAATGTCACTAATAAGTGACATTTTTGTCTTATTTATATTATTTCTATATAAAAAATGTTGCCATGACTTAGCCATTGTATAATTTATTAGTAAAATTTTAAAGTGCAGAAAGAGGTGAAGCTCACTGGGTGCAACATTAGGACAATAAGAGTATGATTAAACAGTTTCCATCTGAATTACTGAAGCATTTGAATAATGGAAGTAGCAGTGTGCAAGTGCTCATTGTCATACAAGAGATTTATGTCAGCATTCCATGGCACTAGTTCTGAACATCTCAGTTTAGAAAGTGTTCCATAATACATCTTTGCTGTGATTGTTGTTGAAATCCACCAAAAGCACCAGAAAATAGTTGCCATATGTTTTTTTTTTTTTTTTTGTTTAGTCCTAAAGAACAATAGTTGTCAATCTTTCAGGCAAATTGATTTCTCTTGAACTTTTTGTCTTTGATGAATTTGAATGATGCTACTGCATGGATTGTTGTTTGAACTCAACATTGATATGATCTACATTTCATCAACGTTCACAATGTAGGAAAAAATTTCTCTCCCTATCTCTCTCTCTCTGGTACCGGTTAAAAAATGCACATGGAGATGTCATTCTGCAGTTTTTTGGTATCTATCTTGCACAAGGTTGTGATAGTGTAAGGTTTCAGTAACAATTTGGAACAATATTGTATATGAAATGACAAGAAGGTCTACAGCAAGGCCACTAATTGTGAAGCACTGTTTTTCTCATACTTTGGCATTCACGCATTCAACAAGGTGATCTGTCTGAGCACTAGGCCTACCATTCCAGTCTTCATCATTAATATTTGTAGTCTCTCTTAAATTGATGACACCATTTTCTTTTCCTTCATCCATTACAATAGGCCCATAAATTTAACACAGTTCACAATGAATTTTGGAAATATGATGACCTTTTGCTTGTAGAAATTGAATCATAGATCATACTTCAAACTGCTAGAATTGTTGATTTTTGCAGCCATCATTATGCACTGTAACACAAAAACAACCAACAGCAGACTGAAAGTATGGCTGCTAAGAGCCCAGAGTATCAGTTGATGCTACTGTGCAAACATATATTGACTTCTGTTGCCAGTCAATTTTTTTAAGCCTCCTTTTTTTTAATACACCTTGTGCATATATATACAGTAGAGCATCGATTATCTGAATACCGATCAACCAAAGCATCGGTTAACTGAATACTGATCAACCAAAGCATTGGTTAACCGAAAACATTCCAGTTGGCAAATTCAAATTTCCACTAGTGCTGTGGTGTTACATCACTCTCCCCCTCCCTGCCAACCTAAACTATATGCCTAGTTTAATGTACTACATTATGTAAAGTATGTATTTGTAAGATGTGTAATACAAATTATATACAGTACAATTTGTATTTAATATATTTTTTGTAAATGATCAGTTATCCAAACAATCCCAGTCCTGAATTGTTTTGGTTAATCAATGCTCTACTGTGTAGTGTATATATATATACACAGTAGAACATTGATTAACCAAATTTTGGAATGCTTTTATTTATTAAAAAATTACTTTTATTTACAAGTTAGACATTTCAATAGCTTATATATATGAGCTATTATATATATAGCTATATATATATAATAGCTATAATATATATATAGCATATATATATGAGCTATTGAAATGTCTAACTTGTAAATAAAAGTAATTTTTTAATAAATAAAAGCATTCTAAAATAAAAAAATATACTATCATAGATATATATCATATTGTTATGTTACATGTTTTTAAGTAGTGTTTTCTCCCATTTGGAATGCTTTTATGTTTTCTTTTCTTTTTTATTATTATTATTAAAAAATTTAATATATTTAAGATAAGATAAGTTTTATCACATCATGTATATTTGTTTAAAGTAATTTAGAACAAGAAACTGAAATATTAATGTTATAAACATTTAAACTTCAAAATATTCTCAATTTTTTATTCAACAGATTAAAGAATATTTCAACATTTTGTTTCATTATCAGATGGGATTATATTTATTTATTTTTGAATTATGATTTTTTAAAATAAATTCTAGATTAAAATTATAAATTCTTCATATTCTTATAAAATCATACTTATTTTTTAATATAAGCATTTTAAACAATATTCTTTATCAGGTGAAAAACTCAAATTACAAGTAAAATTCCTTATTTCAATTTTGAGTCATTTGATAAAGAATACTGTTTTGAAATTCTTATATTAAAAAAAAAGAAATATGATTTTAATAGAAACACAATAATTTATAATTTTTATTAAAAAAATCAATTCAAAAATAAATAAGTACATTTAAGAAGAAAACTAGAAATGTAGACAGGAACTCACAGATTAGTACAGAATTTATATCTTATTAAAATACTGTGTTTGAAACATTATACTTCATCAATAGATGCACAAGTTAAAAAGTGAACAATGAAAACTGAACAGCTATTAATCAAACTTTTTTAACTTAGTATAAGCCACATCAAAAAATGTTTGATTAATAGTTATTAATTTTGATTATTTATTTTTGTTTGAAGCATCTGATGATTAAGCAATATTTTAAAAATTGTACATAATTTGTAATTTATTAAAATATTAATCTGGTGAATTTCTGTTTATATTTCTAATTTCTCAAATTTAAGTAGTCAGATTATATTGGAATTATGTATAGAAACTTAGGTTTAGAGGTAAATCTTAATACACTTATTGTAGAATCCACTTATTGCAGTCATATATGTTATCAGTTGCTTAATGTTTTCAAAATTGGCATATCCCAAAACATGTAAGTCAAAACATACTTTATAAAATTTTGCTTATTGTAATCAGTGTTTTGGTTAAAGTTAGCTTAAAAATGCCTATTTACCAGAAAATAATAATGTCTTTTTGCACTATCATCTTGATATGTGACAATCATTATTAGTCTTAATCAACACTTTAAATGTCATTATTAGTCTTAATCAACACTTTAAATGTTAAATGGCATAATCATTTACATTAGTATATACTTNAATAAAAGATAAGTTATATTTATTTTGAACTATTTTATAAAAATTGTTTTATTGCTTTATTAAGCATTTGTATTTTATTGGGTTTATGCTCTAACATTAGTATACAAACATCCTGAAGCTCTGTATATATATAAACCAAACAATTGCCTTAAATAATCGGGCTATAAATCTGCTAATTTAATGATTAATACTAGTATTAATCATTAAATTAGTGGATTTATAGCCCAATTATTTGGTTATGTTCAAAAGTTAAAATACATTCAATTTCCAGTTTGATAAGTCAGATCAGATAATTTGATAAATCTGTTAGACTTGGTTTTTCTATATTTTTTCATTTTTATTTAATATTATCTCAAAAATGATAGATTAGATTTACCAAAATTAGTGATTTTATAATTTTATTATAGTTATATATATTTGTCAGATTGTCTAAAATTGTTCATTATTATAAGATTTTTCTAAATANAGAATACGTCCAATTCGGAATACGTCCTGTTTGGACGAAACAAATTTTGCTCAGTATACAACTTTTGTTTGGTATATGACTTAATTCAATTATATGCGCCATCAATGAACAAGTAGCACTATCGGTGTACTAAACCAAACTAGATGTTCGCTGTGCCATGGTTTATAACTTTGTTAAATTTCTGATTTTAATTTTCAAGTAAAATTTTATTATTTTTATTAATCACGAATTGCAAAAAGGCAAATCAAAAGCAACAGAAAACTAAACAAATTTACTAGAATCACAATGGAACTGAAAAAAGAAATTGTTGAGAATTATGAAGGTGGCATGCATGTTCGAGATTTAACTGTTGCATACCGTATTCCGAGAACAACGATATCAACAGTCGCGAAAAATAAAGAAATTATTAAATCTGCTAACGTTGCGAAAGAGGTTAAATCAATTTCTAAATAGAGAGCGAAGACATTAGATCATGTCGAGAAATTGCTTTTGCTTTGGATAACTGAAAAACAGTGTGCTGGCGACAGCGTATCAGAAGCAATTATTTGCGAGAAAGCTAAAAAGATACGCGCTGATCTCATGAAAAATCAAGCAGGAACTAGCCAGGAAAGCAAGGTNCGCCAAATTCGTACTGCATTGAATAGACTAGTGACTAGTATAATGTTATTTGTTTAATTATTGTACATTATAACGAATAAAATATCTAATTATTCTTAATATAATGTTTTTCTATATCGCCCAGAAAATTGTTTTTCACCCCCCAAAATATAAATTGTTACTAATCGCCCCTTCAACATGGAAAAACGCCCACATGGGGGCGATATCGCCCCCGTTGAGAAACACTGCAGTAGATAAAAACTAGTCAAAAGTTATAATAAAAACTGGTTAGCTGTAGTCAAAGGTTTAACTGTTAAATTTGATGTGCTTTTATTTTTAGTACACAAAAATCAGTGTTTCAATTTAGCACCCTCTATTGTGTGTAATATGATTGATGCAAGATAGTATTTTTCTTTCAGTTAAAATACAGAACGAACATTGCAGGAAAACAAATGATGCAGGAATGAAGAATATAGAAAAAATTAATAATTTATATATGGGTCCTTCTTTGGGACTGGAGAAAACAACCAATAGACTTGGGAAAACAATTGATACTGGAACGATAGATCGAAAATCCACTGCATTGATATTACTCTTTAGGTGTTTATGGTGTTTGAATTATGTTGATGCAAACACCCAAATTCTTTATTTATGATTTATGGAAGAAAATGACTTGAGAGGGAAATATTGTAATTTCCAAAATACATTTGGGTAAAATAAAGTTGTTGATTGGCTAGTAATTATGGAGTCTGTGGATATGATAATTCATAAAAAATTAAGATGTTTGAACCAGTAACATATTGAGATCGGAATTCTTTATGATGGTCGAAGTAGTAACAGCAATCATCATTAATACAACAAATTTTAAATGCAAAGATTATCATTTCATTCATGATCCATTTTAAGACCTTTGCAGTTTTTGTGTGTGAAAAATTAATTACTAATCAGTATGCAAACAAAGCATTATCTTGTTGAGAAAAATTATTATATGTCAAAATTCTGTTTTATATTTTATAATTACTATAAATGCTTGAATAGTCTTGAAAAAGAATAATAATAAATGACTATTGTTCTTAAAACATTTGAACAAAGAAATTATATCAATTATAATTATTAAAAATTTTCAAGTTTAATAGTAGCAATTATTAATTTTTTAAAAAATTTGGAAATTGTTTGATACATTATTTTTCATACAAAAATAACATTTCTTTTAAAAATATTGTGCTTAAATCATTAAAAAAATTATTGTATCAACTTTAATGTAAAGATAAAAGAATGTTAAAGACATAATTGATACATTTTTAAAAATTTGTTTGTATCAGTGATTAAAATGTACATAATTTAATTAAAAATAAATTTATGTAGATAACTTAGTTTTTAATTTATTTTAAATGGGAGAAATAAATAAATAATGCAAAAGACTTTGTGACTTTTCTGTTTTTTTTTTTTTTANTAAGTAATCTAGAATCTAGCTGCAAGGACCCGCTTCGCTGGGCAAAAAGTAACGATAGTGAAGATTAAGATAATTACATTATAGCTAATCTTACCCGTTTTCACAGAATGCAAAAATTAGGTCCCCCGTTTCCAGACTAATTAGAGAATTTTTACATTTAGTCAAACGAACTATTTTCAACATTTCTGGAATGTTTACAATCGTTCTATAATCGAACGAATATTCAAATTTTATGTTCGAATTTAATTCGAACAAGTTTGAAAAAATCAAACAAAACATTCGAAATAGAAAGCCACTTTCAATCACTTTCAGCCTCATATCTCCCGCACCCTTATAGCTATCGAGACGCAACCACCCCTATGCACGAATGGAGACTTGGGGCTACCACCACATACAAACACCATTCACATGCGATGTGTAGTTTTGGCGAAAAAGTGAGATATAGGGACATACATGTCCATTTTTATATATATATAGATTATCTATTATCACTTTTTGTGAATAACCGGTGTACTGCTGTGTTTAAAAGTCAGTTTGAAAACAAGTTGATCTGTCAGTTTTAAATTACAATTACAAACTTATCCAACAGCTTTTCCTCTATCTAAACTTATTAAGAGCATTTTTAAAAATATCAAAAATTTGAACATCTTTGTGCCACAGATTTCTTTGCTTCACNCAGCAGCTATAAACTATGTGAATTGAGATGTGTCATAACATATTTGATTGGATAAGTTTTTTATTAGAAAAGTAAAAACTTTTCTTATAGTCTCTAGATAAAGATAATATTATTAGTACGATATTGTATGTATTATATTATCATTTATAAATACTTCAAAATTAATACTGTAGTAAGTTCAACAAAAGAATAATTTTGTCTTGTAGAAGGATGAAAATATTTTATCATGATTGTTAGATTTTTATTACTTATACTAATGCTACATATTAAAAAATGTTATATTTATTTTCAAATATACTAATATATATACTGGATGTTCAATTTGAAATGAATAATCAAATATCTCAAAAACTAAGCAGTACCAAAAATGTGTTTTTAACAAAAGTTGTAGGGACCAGACAGTTCCCTATGGTCACATAGAATTCAAATTTTCAAGGTTATAATGTAAAATATTTTTTCAAATGAAACCCCTACGAGTTTACCATGTTAAAATATACAAAAATATGCCACGTACACATGTTTCACACACTTTTAGTAGCATTATTTGATGATGTACCACTAGCATTATCTATATATAAATTTTATCTGATGGATTTTGTACAATTGGATTTACATATCTTTGTAGTAGTTTTGTGTGTGTGTATGCTTGACAATTACTAACACAAATAATGATTTTCAATTGTTTTGATTACAGTTACAAAATAGTTTGTTGTTTTGTTCTTCCTGGTACAAAACTGATGTTAAAGCAAAAACACTTTAACTGATCTTGTTTTCATCTCTCTCTATTTCTTGATTTGAACTGTTGTTTCATTAATCCTTACTTTATATCATTTTACATTGTAATAATATCTGATTATTCTGCAAATTAAATTGTTGATAATCAAGTTAGTACTTGGAGAATGCTGATGTAACAAACAATTATTTATTGCAACATTGTTATTGTCACAATGCTGGGCTGCAATTTTTAATCATACTTTTAATTAATTTCATTTAAAATATATTCTCTCTACTTCAAATTAGTTGTGACTTGCCCCCTGTACATTATACTTTTCCTTTAACAATAGAGTTGTGCTGGTCATCTGTCTAACTCCTTTTGGGGAAAAATTTTTGAATTGAAATAACATGACTTTCGGTTTGCATCGGAAGTTCATATATAGTTAATCAGGGCCTCCTGCCTATAAAGTTTCCATATCTGGTCTTGTCTTTTGTCTAACAAACTCCATTCTCGAAATTAAGAAAAGACAGATAGATGACAGTGGAAATATAGGTCTAAATTTTTTCAAATTGCAGAAGCATAGCTTCTACTTATCACAGTCATTTTCTGCATAGAAGACATTCAACCATTTTGTCAATTGTTTAACTGGAACAAAGAGCTTTATAGAATTACTGTTTCGAGAAAGAGATGATGCATTAGTGCAAAGCATTAGTGACAACTACATAATGAATAAATTGTGCAGTGACAAATCTTAGCAGTGATACATAATGATTCAAAAATTAGTCTTCAACAAATAGAATTTGACTTGCATCAACCATCAACCATGCATTTGATTTTGAGATCAACTCATTACTGGTAATCCATACCACATTATTCTAGTCCAAGCATTATCTGAACAGGACAGTTTTGGAGTTGAATTTTATTAGTGGGTTTTTACAACAAGCAATTCTAGAATCTAATTTGTACAATAATATGCTTTTTAGCAATGAAGGAATGTTTCATAGCTAATGCAACTGTAAATCCCATAATTCTCAATACTGGTCACCTTAAAATCCTCAATGGATGTTCCAGATTTACATGTGGAACACTGATATTTAGTGCTGCATTATGAATGGATAACTCATTGGTCTATATTTTTTCAAAGCACTTTGAAGGGTCATAAATAACTGGAGTTCCTGAGAAATGACATTTTCTAGCAATAGAATAATTGAACTTAAATATTAGAACAATAATGTGATATCAGTTTATTATACAATTCCTCTTACAATATGTCAATAATATGAGAGGAATTGTATAGTATAGAATAGAGGTCCTCACATATTTAGGTGCATGCTATATGAACAATATTCTCATACTTCATTAGATACAATTTAGACATAAAATAATGTTGGAAATACATTATTAAATAGTACCACTAAAAGCACATGAAATATATCAATGTTACATAATGTACTGTATTTTTAAACCCAATTTCTTTTATTTATTTCAACATGATAACTTGGGAATAGGAGTTTCCATTTGAAAAAATTCCATTTTCCATTATAACCTGAAAATCTGACCTCGCTTGACTAACATATTTTCATTTTCTTTGCTTCCTACAAATTTCGTTAAAAACATTTATAACAACACCAAACGATCGCCTAATTATCGGGCTATAATATGGCTATTTTAAATGATTGGAACTAAGTAATTTGACAATTAGAGGTAGGCGTTAGGCCTACCTCTAATTGTCGTGCGGTGCGCTTGCTGTGCGGGCAAGCGCACCGCATGGCAAGCGGAGGTTGCGGGTTCAAGCCCCGTCCCGGGCCAGNTGCTGTGTTTAAAAGTCAGTTTGAAAACAAGTTGATCTGTCAGTTTTAAATTACAATTACAAACTTATCCAACAGCTTTTCCTCTATCTAAACTTATTAAGAGCATTTTTAAAAATATCAAAAATTTGAACATCTTTGTGCCACAGATTTCTTTGCTTCACCTTTACTTCTCTCCTAGTTTTTGTATCCACTTTAATTCATATTATTAAATACACTGTTTAAACTTGTATTATGACAGCTGACAAATTTTTGATAATTTTCCTCTTTCTATATAATGACTGTCAGATAACTACAGAAGCCAACTGTCAATTTCAGCATGTGTTAGTTCTCTGCAGCAAATAAAAGTGTAATTGGCTCTTGAACTTGTTATTGTAGAGTATTTGTGTAACTTTCATAGTAAAATCAGCAATGGTGATGTTAATGACAATTACTTTACCTACCCTACTTCATTTATATCTATTAGGGCAGTGGTTCCCAAACTTTTTTGATTCACGGCACTCTTGCTAAATCCAGATTTTCCCAAGGCACCCTGTGTTGAATTCTAACAAGTACAATTTGCAAAATAGCCAATATTTTTTTAAATTAAAGAGTTAGGATGTTAAGTAAAAATAAATAAAATGCATATTTAAGATAGCAAAAAAAAAAAAAAATGTAATTGAACAAATTCAATTAATTATAATTAGTGGGGGATGAACCTGTTGATCATAGCACATTTTCTCAAATTTTGGAATCAAACTGGACAGTCATTATCATTTCCTTCTCTACATTGATTTTCGTGCAATGCTTAGTTTTTATCACAGCGAAGCGACAAAACTCAGCTTTGCACAAATAAGAAGCCGCAAATGGAATTAAGATTATCTGAGCTTTACCACTCAGAAGGAATATTCATCTTTTACTGATATCCAAAATTCAGTTAATTCCACACTGCTAAATTTTGTTTTCAAGGTATTGTCAGAAAAACAACTCAATAACATTCTCTTCTTTTGCAGCAGTAAATTCAGATGAAGTATTGGCATTAAATGGATTTTGAGTCCATGCAAATTTATCAATATTATCATTTTGAAAATATTTTCAAACCAGATGTGATAAATGTTCTACAAAAATAGATTTCACACCTCGAGAAAAATCAACTCCATTAGAAGTCAAAAACTGTTTCAACAAGGGGAAAAATTTTTTCTCCTTTGTCTTCATTTATTTTTTGTTTTCTTTTCCTAGTTTTAATTTTATTTGTATAAAAGCTGAAATTTTCTCATTTGACTTTAAAAGGAGAGATTCAGAGCATTCAGCTTTTCAAAAGTATCACATAAGTATGCTAGTTTTACCAAAAAACTTTTATTCACAAAATTTTCGGCATACTTGTGGTCTTCTTCTTTAAGAAGAATATAAATTTTCTGTTGCAGTGCAAACGAGACAAAACATTACCTCGAGAGAACCATCACTCTCTTGTGGTAATGTTTTGTACTTTCTTGAAGTGCTGGTTATTCACAAAGACACGTGCTCGGATCCCATATTCTCACATAGTATTTTGAAAAATCTTGCCTTCAACAGCCACGTTTTTATAAAGTTTACTACATTTACTACATATTCCAAGACCAAGTTCAATGTAGATATTTTGATGCAAGTGCTTCCTATGAATAATGCAATGGGTTCGCAGTGCATTGGGGTCTTTGCTTTGAAAAAGTGCTTGCAATTCTCCATAACACCCAGACAGAAGGAGCACCATCAGTATAGATAATAATACAGGTCCATTCCAAATTATTTTCGGATATAAAAATATCAAGGATCTCAAACAAGTCGTGAACACCAGTAGTGATACTTTTACAAAAGAGAAAGCCTCCTACAATGTTATTACTATCTATAAACTGTACATAGCAAATCAAGTAAGCATCTTTATTATCTGTGTTCTCATCCAGCTGCAACCCAAATTCTTTCCCTTTTATTTTTTCAATTAACTGAACATTGGAGGTCCTTTGCTATGTGCTGTATTCTGCAACTGATGGTGTTATTGAACAAAGGTACTTTTGAAAGCTTCTTCCCTGCAGACTCGTCGATCATAATGTTTACCATATCTACAGCAACTGGTAAAATGAGATTTTCTGCGATGGTATGAGGCTTTTTACATTTTGCAATTCAAATTGCCACGTTTTTTTTTTTACTGAGTTAATGATTGCACCAGGTCTGCTAGATGTCACATCAAGTTGAAAATAGAAGTAAAATTATTATCCAACAGCTTTTCCTCTATCTAAACTTACCAAGAGCATTTTTGTAATTGAAAATAGAAGTAAAATTATAAAAATTTTACAACATTTTGTGGTGCACCTATGGGGAAGCAGCGGCTTCCCCACATTGGAACTGCTGTATTAGGACAATCATTCTAGACAAGAGTAACATTGACCTCATCACCACCCTGGAATTGTATCAATTCCAGATGGCTCTTCAGATATTAAGTATACTACAAATATTATCAACATTAAAGTCTTTTTTTCTGTTAAATTTTTGCTTTTTAGTTTACTTTAGCATTTAATATTATTATTTAACATAGACACAGTTATTGATAGCTGGATTTGATCCCTAAACATAGTCTCTTTCAGAGATTTGGGATGTTTAGAGATATTTATGCAAATGCATGCTGTTCTAGGTAGTACAG
Organism: Centruroides sculpturatus; assembly: GCF_000671375.1. Lineage (NCBI taxonomy): Eukaryota > Metazoa > Arthropoda > Arachnida > Scorpiones > Buthidae > Centruroides > Centruroides sculpturatus. Next base: position 708,775 of record NW_019384382.1, read on the forward strand.
CCTTTTTATGTAGCATATAGATGTTGTTTCTACTAAGTTCTACAATCTTCAGGTGCTCTAGATCCCTTGGAATGGTTCCTAGTGTTCCAACTACAGTTGGGAGTATGATTGTCATCCACAATTGGTCAACCTTAATTTGCAGGTCTTTTATATTTAGTGACTGACTGTAATTATTTTTCTTCCACCATTGTCATCTGGGACTATCACATCTGTAATCCATATCTTGTTTTTATTTATTTTTTTCCTATCAGCATAATGTATAAAATGTTATGAAATTATTATTATTACTATTATTATGTATATTTTATTAATAATTGGTAGACTGTATATGAAATGAAATGATTAAATAAATTGTTTAATGCCATTTTCTATTATAACCATATTATATGCAATATAAACTTTAAGCCATTTTGTTTTTTTGACACAGTGAAGTTTAAACAGTTCTTTCCCTATCTCAATATTTTGTTTTTCTGTTTTGCTTATTTTATAATTACATTTATAATAATAATCTGCTAACAGAAATAAAATTAAAGGAATTCAAGAAAAACAATGTTAGAAATGGTACCTTTTAAATTGCATATAGATTAAGTAGATGTTTTCAACCACAACTTTGAAGCTATGGGCTATATAGCAGTGCACATTATGTGACAATTTTTATTTTTGTTTAGCAATTTTCTGTAAGCTATATGCTGCTGTGGGTTAAATGCAAGAAATTGTGATAATTAATAATTAATGAATTCTTAAATTATACATTTTTTAATTGTTTAAACATGTTATTTTAATATCAGAACCAATAAACCAGAATTTCCACTAATTGTAGTCTTATATGTTTATTTCACTTATTGTTTTTGATTGGTTATTGCCAGCATAGGTGAGTTCCTCAAAGCAATTACGGTAAGTGGATTCTGCTATATATAAACATGATTGCCTAATGAAAAATATTTAGACAGGAAAGATCCTGGATAGAAATTGGATATATATGTTTTAACCAGTAAATTATCAATAAACATTTATTTTGATTTCTGACAGAACTCTTAGTTTTATCCTTAGTTTAAAACTTTATCATGTCACTTATTGTTAATTGTTATTGTTAAACAAATGTTGTTATAAATTTAGCATATATTTAATTAATACTGATATATATTTCAAACTGCTCTATATTACAGAAATAATCCAAATCATAATTTAATACTAAGATTAAATTTATTTGAACTTGAAACTCATATTTCAATATAAGTCCTATAGGACTCATGTTGAAATAAGAGTATTAAATTTTTATATTTGTTGTACCAGGTATATTGTACTTTTTAAACCTAATTGTTTTAATAATACAATTCTATTACTTTATTTCATTCATAAAAGTTTCAATGAAAAAAATTGCATATTAAAGAAACTTATGAATAAATTTAATCTTAGTTATAAAATTATGATTTGGATTATTTCTGTAATTTGTGCATTTTCTAATAACTTTTTGTTTAGAAAAATACTTCTATTCTCATCAAACTTGAAATTTTGAGAATATTCCTAAATCTCTATTTGATACTGACAAATTCATTTGGAATTATTAGTAAAATTTGAATCTAATTATAATTTGAAATTTTAATAATTTAAAATTCATGGACTGATTTTTATTTGAAATCAAGTTTTATAATCTCTTATTTAAATTTTGAAATATATAAAAACTGCATAAAACAAAATTTTTAATTAAGTTGTTATTATTTTGAGGATTTTTCCAAGACATGAAAACCTTTAAAAAGACTTGTAACATGATAAAACAAATTTAACTCATCTCTAAAAGTTTTATATTCTACCAGTTTATATTATATTCTACCAGTTTTATATTATTCTGTACTATAAAACTGGTGTATATATTATATTATATGAAACTATACTATATATGGGAAAATGTTTTTACTTAAAATAATTACGTTTGACCCAGAGAAGTCATTTTAAGTTGAGAAAAGATAAAGCTAGCAAATAAGATAAAGACAATATGGCATAGGCTGTCTTAAACACTTATTCATAATCTACTCAGCACTATTATACAAAAATTTTAATTTAAATATGAAAGAATTAAAAATACAATTTAAAAATTTATTTTAATTCCAAACATAACTCTATAGCAGTTTTTAATTTAGATTATTTTAAAACAATACAAAATTGGCTTTCATTGTTCTTGTTATACCATTACATAAAACTTGTATTTAAACTAATTAATATTATGATAAATATTTACATGGTTTTATATTTTTTGTTAAAATAATAATTAAGCCAGTATTGAATTATTTACTAATTCAGTATGATATTTTACTATCAAAATATTAAATTTAAAACAGCATATATACTATATAATTGTTTTATTTTTAACTTTGTTCATATTAAATTACACTTTCTGTAGTAGTAATAGTAGTAGTAGTATGGTTTTCAGTAAAGCCTTATTACAAAATTTCTTCTTGAAACTTTTTTAAACATTATGCACCTAACAAATTTGTTTGCACACCAATTTACATATTAATCTTTTAAAATCTTTTTTTAAGATGCTGAATAGCATTTGAATTTTATTATTGTTATTAATGCAGAAATTTGATATTTAAAAAGTGTAATTATATTATCAAATTGCTTATCAT
>NW_019384382.1:712862-720310 GCF_000671375.1 Centruroides sculpturatus
TAAAAATACAAGTATCTCTAGATTGACATGATTAATTAATCTCTCAATCCTACTGCTTATATCAAAATTACATTAATCAAATACTAGAGTACCTCTGTACTCTACCAATCATTATCCACTAGAACAAATTTTTGGTTAATAACAAATCTTTCTATTTTTAATTTTGTCATTTGTAAGAAAAGTTTTCTATGGTAAAAAATGAGTAACTAATTTAAAAATAAAATGAAACCTTAGAGCTGTCTACTTTTGTCAGACAAAATTATACTTGATCCAGTTTGTTGTTGTTTTTTTTTTTTTTTTTTTACTTTTAATGCGTACAGAACAGAGTCATCAGTTGGTGACACATTATGATTTGTTGTAAGTTCATGAGTTGTTATTTGTCAATTTTCAACAATTTCTTTGTGAAATTTTTCTTCAGCAACAGCTTTCAGGAGTCCCATATATTTTGTATCCTTTAGTTCAAAACTTCCTGAATGAAACTTCCAAAACCATATTTGACATATCTGACATTTAGGAGCATCTTCACCATACACTGAGTATTTTTTACTGTTTGTATAGTGTTATATCCTTTATGAAACTTAAAAAGTATAGATAGTATGCTTGATATGCATTTTATATGTAGACATTTCAATGTCATTTTATGCAAACAAAACGTGAAGTAAAGTTTTAAAATAAGCTTATGGATAAAGAATACAATATTGCATTAATAGTAATTTATTAAATTTTACAACTATCATAATTAAATTACATATCTATATTGAAAATCACTTTCAACACCAAAATAACAAATTCACCAACACATTTTACTGAGAAAAACATGTTAAGTAAAGACAGCTGTTAAAGCCACACTGATTAAAGCTTCTGCTGTGTATATAAAGGGATTGACACAATTAATTTTGCATGTTAATCAAATCTCGCATTAAACAAGAGATACCTGTACAGTGAAACCTCTTCTTCAATTCCTTAAAAACAGACAACCTTTAATATCAGACAGTATAAAGTTTTCCAATAGAATTATTATTTTTTTTCAATAGGTCTTTAGCAGATCCTCCAAAAAACATACACAAACACTTTATATGAAGAGTTTAAAGGACAATAGGTTCATTAGAAAAACTATTGTACAACCTTGTAATAACCTTCATTATTACAGTTTATTTTTAGAGGAGACCTAATCTTTTTTCCAGCAAAGTAATTATATCCTGCAGCTATACACATGCAAAATGTTAGAAAATTAAATTTTTTGCTGGAACAGGCTGGAACTATTTATTTTTACATTTATTCTAGTTAAGAAATTGTATTGTTATAATTTATTTGAAATTTGTGATGTTTTTTCAAGAAATTTAAGTTTATTAAAAAATAAAAGACCGTACAACGTTACATGATAATTCTCTGAAACATAGTGTTCGAATTTTCAAACACTATGTTTCAGAGAATTATCATTGCTTAGCTATAGCAGCAAAATGATACATATTAAAAATCCATCACATCAACTTCAACTGGTAAATACTATAGTTATAAAATTTGTCTTATTTGTGAATTTTTTATTCTTGATTAATCATGTTGTTTAAATGTTAAATGCAATATCTATTATTTTTGTAACATTATTGAGATTTTAATCATTTTACACCTGAAAAAGTAATTAAAAAAACAAAAATGCCTTTTTTTTCCTTTCTTTCTTTAGTTCGAGATCGTATGAGGACAAAAATGGAGAGAGATATATTGGCAGAAGTAAAACATCCTTTTATTGTAAAATTACATTATGGTAATTAAGCTAATAATTATGTAAAATTCAGATTTTACAAAATTATTTAGGAATATTTTTGTAGCATTTCAGACAGAAGGTAAACTTTATTTAATTTTGGATTTCCTGAAAGGAGGAGATCTTTTCTCTCGTCTTAGTAAAGAGGTAAAATTGCATTGCAGAAACTCTTGGTTTTTATTATTGTGTTTGAAAATATAAAATTAATTAATTTATGATTTTTTTAGTTTATGTTTACAGAAGATGATGTAAAGTTTTATTTGGCAGAATTAGCTCTAGCCTTGGACCACTTACATAGATTAGGTATAATTTATCGTGATCTCAAACCTGAAAAGTGAGTATAAACGAGCTCCCTTTTCAGTAAACATAATTTGTGATCTTTTTTTAATTATATCAAAAATTTTTTCAGTATTCTTTTAGATGTTGATGGTCATATTAGTTTAACAGATTTTGGCTTAAGTAAAGAAGCTTTAAATGACCAAAAAACATATTCATTCTGTGGAACAGTAGAATATATGGCTCCTGAAGTAATTAATCGTAAAGGCCATTCTATGGCTGCAGATTGGTGGTCATTTGGAGTTTTAATGGTAATCATATATTTTGTTATGAAAGTAAAGAATTAGTTTTAGTATTTCAGTTTTTAATAGTTTTTTGCTTTTTATTTCATAAAATAATAGTTTGAAATGTTAACTGGTGCCCTACCATTTCAAGGAATTGATAGGAAAGATACCATGATGCAAATATTAAAGTAAGTAATTTATTCACTTACATATTTTTATAAAATATGAAAGTTAATGAATCATTTCAAAATTCCAACAAATTGGTTAAACGAAATGTAGACATTCGAATAACTCTCAACTGTCTAATATATATGATCTTACAGAGATTTAATAGTTAAAGTAAATATAGAAGTACTTTACATATAGTCAGTGAGATGAGAGATTGCACTTGGTCAGTACTAACTATGTCTATTTTAGTGAAAATATGTGGCAGATAGTGTAATACTTTCTGCATCAAAACTTTTTTCTTCAAAAGCAATTATCACCAAGGCTACAGACAGTTCATTTTTGTGTACACAAATGCTCTTTTCAAGGAAACATGACATATTATAACTGATAAATCTTGTACAGCATAAGTACACACAAATTAGTGTGGCAAAATTACCACAGAACTATCTTATCTTGTCACCCTGTCTTCTGTAAAACAGGCAAATTTAGTGCAATCTCACATTATGCCAACTGTACTTAACAAATATATGTATTTAGCAACTTCATTAAAATAGATATCATTATCATTTATAACTATTTGATTTTTACTTTTTAAAAATCTAATTAAGTTACACATATTTGATGCAAGATACTAAGTACTAAAGTATCAAGAAAACATATTCTTTCAGATTATTTAGCTTTTATTAGTAAGAAATATCAATCATAAATATTAGAAAATGCATTTTTTTATATTACAAAATAAATTCATTAAAGTCACTTTTTGTTTAAAAGATTTTAAAATAAAAACAAAAAAGTTTAAATTGTGCAGTTTTGATTTTAATAAAGAAAAAAGGAATAGTAAAGAAAAGGAATATAAATAATTATATAAAAAAACTCATAGAAACTAACATTATTTTTTAAATATTTATATTTGAGAACTATCATTTCAGTAAATAGAACTTTAATTTAGTTATGATATTTTATAATTTTTAAAAATTGAATTATTACATTAAAACATTCAAATTTAACAACATTGCTTGTAAGCCATACAAAGTTGGAAGAGTGAATAATCTTACATTATAATCTTGACTATCTGAGGTAATGTGGGCCAAGGCTACCTCAGATAACTGAAAATTTGGATGAAATGGACTTCCATGCTTGTTTCAGATTTAAAATTTTAAATTACAAAAGGTTTACATGGTATCATATTTAAGCCTCTTTTTATACTTTAATGAATTTAATCATATACAGTAGGAGATTCAAAAATAGCCTATAAACAAAGCCCTTCAAATGCATTGTTTTAAGCACTAGAAAGGATTAAAGTTTTTGACTATCTGCCCTTTAAGATGTTGCTCTACAGCACTGCAGAAAAGCTTTACTTACTGCCTGTGCTAAAGGACCAAGAAATGCAAGTGAACCTTACATGTTTGAATCTGAAGGTAAGAAGCTGAAGATCAACATGATTGAGGCTTTTTTTGCAGAGTTTAGCAGGGCTGCAAAACAGCATCTTAAAGAATAGCTGATCAAAACTTTAACCCCTTCTAGCACAGAAATGATGTTGAAGATTTATAGGACAGTTTTGGATCCCTAGACCTCTAGAATACGGTGTAAAAATATTGCCACTAGCTTATGGAATATCCTGTATAAGAATAACATTTTTTATTTCAACTATATATATAAAAATGAATGTGTGTGTGTGTCCTTCATGCATTACCACACCGTTTATCCGATTGCCGTGAAACTTTGAGAAGTTGTTTAATATACTCCCGTGAAGGTTTGTGGCGTAGTACGATTGCCATGAAGCTTTGGGAAGTTTTTTAATACACTCCCGCGAAGGTTTCTGGCATTTACCCTACGATAGATGGCACGTGTTTACACGNCCAGGTCTGCTAGATGTCACATCAAGTTGAAAATAGAAGTAAAATTATTATCCAACAGCTTTTCCTCTATCTAAACTTACCAAGAGCATTTTTGTAATTGAAAATAGAAGTAAAATTATAAAAATTTTACAACATTTTGTGGTGCACCTATGGGGAAGCAGCGGCTTCCCCACATTGGAACTGCTGTATTAGGACAATCATTCTAGACAAGAGTAACATTGACCTCATCACCACCCTGGAATTGTATCAATTCCAGATGGCTCTTCAGATATTAAGTATACTACAAATATTATCAACATTAAAGTCTTTTTTTCTGTTAAATTTTTGCTTTTTAGTTTACTTTAGCATTTAATATTATTATTTAACATAGACACAGTTATTGATAGCTGGATTTGATCCCTAAACATAGTCTCTTTCAGAGATTTGGGATGTTTAGAGATATTTATGCAAATGCATGCTGTTCTAGGTAGTACAGCCTTTTTATGTAGCATATAGATGTTGTTTCTACTAAGTTCTACAATCTTCAGGTGCTCTAGATCCCTTGGAATGGTTCCTAGTGTTCCAACTACAGTTGGGAGTATGATTGTCATCCACAATTGGTCAACCTTAATTTGCAGGTCTTTTATATTTAGTGACTGACTGTAATTATTTTTCTTCCACCATTGTCATCTGGGACTATCACATCTGTAATCCATATCTTGTTTTTATTTATTTTTTTCCTATCAGCATAATGTATAAAATGTTATGAAATTATTATTATTACTATTATTATGTATATTTTATTAATAATTGGTAGACTGTATATGAAATGAAATGATTAAATAAATTGTTTAATGCCATTTTCTATTATAACCATATTATATGCAATATAAACTTTAAGCCATTTTGTTTTTTTGACACAGTGAAGTTTAAACAGTTCTTTCCCTATCTCAATATTTTGTTTTTCTGTTTTGCTTATTTTATAATTACATTTATAATAATAATCTGCTAACAGAAATAAAATTAAAGGAATTCAAGAAAAACAATGTTAGAAATGGTACCTTTTAAATTGCATATAGATTAAGTAGATGTTTTCAACCACAACTTTGAAGCTATGGGCTATATAGCAGTGCACATTATGTGACAATTTTTATTTTTGTTTAGCAATTTTCTGTAAGCTATATGCTGCTGTGGGTTAAATGCAAGAAATTGTGATAATTAATAATTAATGAATTCTTAAATTATACATTTTTTAATTGTTTAAACATGTTATTTTAATATCAGAACCAATAAACCAGAATTTCCACTAATTGTAGTCTTATATGTTTATTTCACTTATTGTTTTTGATTGGTTATTGCCAGCATAGGTGAGTTCCTCAAAGCAATTACGGTAAGTGGATTCTGCTATATATAAACATGATTGCCTAATGAAAAATATTTAGACAGGAAAGATCCTGGATAGAAATTGGATATATATGTTTTAACCAGTAAATTATCAATAAACATTTATTTTGATTTCTGACAGAACTCTTAGTTTTATCCTTAGTTTAAAACTTTATCATGTCACTTATTGTTAATTGTTATTGTTAAACAAATGTTGTTATAAATTTAGCATATATTTAATTAATACTGATATATATTTCAAACTGCTCTATATTACAGAAATAATCCAAATCATAATTTAATACTAAGATTAAATTTATTTGAACTTGAAACTCATATTTCAATATAAGTCCTATAGGACTCATGTTGAAATAAGAGTATTAAATTTTTATATTTGTTGTACCAGGTATATTGTACTTTTTAAACCTAATTGTTTTAATAATACAATTCTATTACTTTATTTCATTCATAAAAGTTTCAATGAAAAAAATTGCATATTAAAGAAACTTATGAATAAATTTAATCTTAGTTATAAAATTATGATTTGGATTATTTCTGTAATTTGTGCATTTTCTAATAACTTTTTGTTTAGAAAAATACTTCTATTCTCATCAAACTTGAAATTTTGAGAATATTCCTAAATCTCTATTTGATACTGACAAATTCATTTGGAATTATTAGTAAAATTTGAATCTAATTATAATTTGAAATTTTAATAATTTAAAATTCATGGACTGATTTTTATTTGAAATCAAGTTTTATAATCTCTTATTTAAATTTTGAAATATATAAAAACTGCATAAAACAAAATTTTTAATTAAGTTGTTATTATTTTGAGGATTTTTCCAAGACATGAAAACCTTTAAAAAGACTTGTAACATGATAAAACAAATTTAACTCATCTCTAAAAGTTTTATATTCTACCAGTTTATATTATATTCTACCAGTTTTATATTATTCTGTACTATAAAACTGGTGTATATATTATATTATATGAAACTATACTATATATGGGAAAATGTTTTTACTTAAAATAATTACGTTTGACCCAGAGAAGTCATTTTAAGTTGAGAAAAGATAAAGCTAGCAAATAAGATAAAGACAATATGGCATAGGCTGTCTTAAACACTTATTCATAATCTACTCAGCACTATTATACAAAAATTTTAATTTAAATATGAAAGAATTAAAAATACAATTTAAAAATTTATTTTAATTCCAAACATAACTCTATAGCAGTTTTTAATTTAGATTATTTTAAAACAATACAAAATTGGCTTTCATTGTTCTTGTTATACCATTACATAAAACTTGTATTTAAACTAATTAATATTATGATAAATATTTACATGGTTTTATATTTTTTGTTAAAATAATAATTAAGCCAGTATTGAATTATTTACTAATTCAGTATGATATTTTACTATCAAAATATTAAATTTAAAACAGCATATATACTATATAATTGTTTTATTTTTAACTTTGTTCATATTAAATTACACTTTCTGTAGTAGTAATAGTAGTAGTAGTATGGTTTTCAGTAAAGCCTTATTACAAAATTTCTTCTTGAAACTTTTTTAAACATTATGCACCTAACAAATTTGTTTGCACACCAATTTACATATTAATCTTTTAAAATCTTTTTTTAAGATGCTGAATAGCATTTGAATTTTATTATTGTTATTAATGCAGAAATTTGATATTTAAAAAGTGTAATTATATTATCAAATTGCTTATCAT
>NW_019384382.1:724344-728595 GCF_000671375.1 Centruroides sculpturatus
TATATATAAACATCAACTCACAGCCCGAGTAGATAATAACAACACCAAACGATCGCCTAATTATCGGGCTATAATATGGCTATTTTAAATGATTGGAACTAAGTAATTTGACAATTAGAGGTAGGCGTTAGGCGCCATCTTGTCAAATTACTTAGTTCCAATCATTTAAAATAGCCATATTATAGCCCGATAATTAGGCGATCGTTTGGTGTTGTTATTATCTACTCGGGCTGTGAGTTGATGTTTATTTAAAAACATTTATTTTATTGCTTAGTTTTTGAGATATATGATTGATCCATTTGAGATGGAAACTCTGAAAATTATTATTTTAAAGTTATTGTATGTTTTATATTCAGTTAATAGAAGTGTATTTTCTAAATATAATATATTTGTGTTTATTATTGAAGGTAAATACAATTTATATTAAAAATATTTTTTAAATAGTCATGTGATAATAATGAACATTAAATACAACTTTTTTTTTTCGAGAAAATGTTTGGGTTTAGAAAAATTATCATCAAAATAATCTAATGATAAAAAATTATTCATTATATATTAAAAATCATACTGTCCATTGATATTGCAAACATTTGACAAATGTTTACAAAATATGCTAAAATATGATTAGTTAAAATTTAATTTTTAATTAACTCAAAAATTTTGAGTTGTGAATTCAACAGATGCAGTTCTGTGAGTTTAAATCAATTTAATTTATAAAAATTCCTCATGCAAATGACATTGCTTTTCCAATAAAGTCTTGTTTATTGTACTATATATAATCACATTTATATATATCAACATGTTTTAACTATAAAATAGCACAGAAGAAACAAATATTGTAAAATTTTATTTATATTATTGAAGATTTTTTAAAAATTTAATATAATAAATTAAATATGCATACTCTTCTGTTATAGAGCTAAACTGGGAATGCCACAATTTCTTAGTCCAGAAGCTCAAAGCCTATTGAGAGCATTATTTAAAAGAAATCCAGCAAACAGATTAGGTAAGTTATTTTAATTTAAACAATATATTTTTATATTTATTAAAATATGTATGAAATAGGTTCAGGACCAAATGGCATTGGTGATATTAAAGCTCATGAATTCTTTGCGACCATTGATTTTGTAGCATTTGAAACTTGCAAGTATTTTGTTTTTCTCCCTCCAAATGGATACGGCACTAAATGTCATCATTTAGTGATATCAATATATTTTTATATTTATTGTAAAATAATTAAATTTAAACCAATATGTACTAATATACCCAATTGCATTTCAGAACCCTTTTTCTGAGTCCCACTTCAGTTGGAATTAATGAAATAATAAAATTACACAAAAAGTTTACAAATGACAATGAAGACATCACAATTATATAAATCAATGTTTTTGGTATAATACAAGGGCAGTTTTTTTTCAATCTCCTATGGTCTATAAAAAAAAAGACAAGTGTAAATAACAAAATGAATTTATTACCAAAACTAGGTACAACCATGGTTATTTTTTGACATAATCACTGTAAAGATTGAAGCATTTGTCATATCTGTGGACGAGCTTTTCCATCCCCTCTTCATAGAATGTTGCTGTCAATGACTTGAGATTGGCCCTAATGTTGTTTTGAAGATTGTCATTAGTCTCAAACCTCTGCCCTCCTAGCCATTTTTTTCTGTTCAGGAAAGAGGTGGAAGTCTTCACACATTAAAAAGTTCCAAGCTGGTGGAAGTCTTCAACACCTTAAAAAACTCAGCATATAGCCCTGATTTAGTGCTGAGCGACTTCCACCTCTTTTCTGAACAGAAAAAGTGGCTAGGATGGCAGAGGTTCGAGACTAATGACAATCTTCAAAACAACATTAGGGCCCATCTCAAGTCATTGGTGGCAACATTCTATGAAGATGGGATGGAAAAGCTCGTCCACAGATATGACAAATGCCTCAATCTTTACGGTGATGGTGNTCTATTTACTACGCATTCTTATTTCTTGACGTAAACGATACATTTCGTTTTGCATTGCTGGCAGCACTCGTCTTATTCGTCTTCATTTGTATCATGTTTTCCTTATTATTATGCAGTTTTGCATTCAATGTATGTATTTATTATTTAAAAAATAAACAAGTAGATTCTCCTGGTGTTCCACCGAGTGCCAATGCACATGAGCTATTCAGAGGTTTTAGCTTTGTTTCTTCTACATTCTATGAAGACACAACTGTAAAAAATAATGAAAACATTATTAAACAAGTTAGTTTTTTTTTGTTTGTTTTATTAAATAATAAACATAAAAAGGCTGCATATGTGTTGCTTAATGTTATATGTTGCTAATACCATATTTTTTTTTTTAGGTTGATAATAAACAAGTCTACAAAAGTTCCATTCTTTCTGATTATGAATTTAAAGAAGTTTTAGGTTTTGGTTCCTACTCAGTATGTAAAAGATGCATTCATAAGGAAACAAATAAAGAATTTGCTGTTAAAGTATGTATATATTGAATTATCCTTGTTTTTTTACAACAATAATACATATTTAATTTAATTACAATACAAAAAGTTTATATTATTGTTATTTCGATAAAATCTGTAGAAGAATTGAATTAGGTTATTTGATTTTATTTATTCTAAAACTTAACAGAATTAGTTATATTCTGCTTCTGTTACTTTTAAAGTTAGGACGCCATATGATTTTTTTTGTGTATGTGTATATATAAAATGTTTTTTAAAATTTAAGACTTGATTGATTAAAATTCACTGCCAAATTTCAAAATTTTTATCATAACATTGCATTTTTTTGTTGGTCAGTTTATGCTGATTAATGCTGTTATTTCATTAATAAAATATTTGATTTGAAATATAATTTAAAATTATTCATTTATTGAAGTTAATTTAATCTATCGAAATAGAATTAACTCTTTTAATACATTAAAGAATTAATTAAAATTTACTGTAGCACTAAAACTATAAATGTATTTTTTAATATAAATTGCNAATGCGCGATGGGTAAGCTAGTTTAATATAAAACTAATACATACTAAAGTTTCAAGAATAAAAATGTGTATTATTGTAGTTACATTTTAATATGAATGGTTTGTCTCACATTAAAGTTAAATGATAAAAGATAATAGAAACAAATCACTTTGTAATGTGTGTTATTGTTTTTTTTTTCTTTTTTATGAATTACAGAATTATGTAAGAAAAGTAGTATGTTCACTTACAGGTTTGTCTCAGATAATGGAGACCTCAATTAATCAGGGCTTGGATAATTGGGATTCTACTATCTCTTATGATTGACTTAGATTTGATGTAATGTGGAGTATTTGTCAGAAAATTTTTCATAACATTTTTATTTATTTATTAAATAAATAAAATTAAACTTATTTTCTGTTTGTCCATTCAAGCTTTTTTATTTTACATAAATCATTCTCTTTGTATATTGATGATAAATTTGAAAAATATTATTAGTTTACAAAAAACAAAAATTGTTAAATTATTCATAATTATGATATTTCATATTCACAATATACTTAAAAACTAAAAGTATATGTTTAGAATTTTTTATATTAAATTATTTTATTAAATTCTGTATTGTTTTACTATTTGTTTAATATTTCTTTGATGTTTTTTACTTCTTTGGGATTACAGTGGATTTGCAATCTATCATTTTTGACAGAACCATGGGGAGAAATGACTAATGCAGGAAAATGATTGACATGGGAAATTTAATCTCCTCTACCCCAACATGCTAATTTTTACTAGTGTTGCCAGGCTTTAAGAAAAAATGTCACCAATAAAGTACAGTATTTTGTAAAGCAGTAGATCAGTGTTTCTCAACCTCTAACGAATCCTCACCCCCTTCAACATAGTATTGCCCCCTTTAATAAAACCGTTACCTATTATCACCCCCTTCAATAAAACCATTACCTATTATCGCCCCCTTCAATAAAACCATTACCTATTATCGCCCCTTTCACTTCAAAATTCTGATGCCGAGGACCAAGACTAACGCCAAATTCGTACTGCATTGAATAGACTTGTGACTAGTATAATGTTATTTGTTTAATTATTGTACATTATAACGAATAAAATATCTAATTATTCTTAATATAATGTTTTTCTATATCGCCCAGAAAATTGTTTTTCACCCCCCAAAATATAAATTGTTACTAATCGCCCCCTCAACATGGAAAAACGCCCATATGGGGGCGATATCGCCCCCGTTGAGAAACACTGATTTAGGTAATGTGTTTGTAGTAAAGAATGGAA
>NW_019384382.1:734095-806625 GCF_000671375.1 Centruroides sculpturatus
AATTCACATTTATGGAGCAACAGCTGCTCCCATAGGCAAAGGGTGCAAGTTATTTTGTGTTCTAGCAATTTTCTGCAAGGTATATACCATTGCAGGTTATATGCATAAAAATACAGTAATCTTCAAGCAAGTGCTTGGATTACATATGTAATTCACATAATTCATTTATGAAATCTGAAAATTGATCTTATTTGTGAAAACATGATTTATGATCAAGAGAGACTATAGATGCAATTTTTATTATTATAATGCTTCAATTATCATTAAGACTATCTCTCAGCTAGGGCATCATCAACTGAAAGCCAAACTTTAGCAGATTACAATTGAAAGTCATGTGCCCAAATACTCATGTAACATTTTGTTTATCTCACATAATTCAATGAATCAAAAATTAAGTACTCAATTTTTCATTTTGTTATTAGAAAATGTTGCAGTACATATGATAAATAAAACTTAGCAACATTCATTTGAAGAAAATTTCTGCAAAATATTTTTTCCCTAACATACTTTTAAGAAACTTTTCTTAAAATGAAAACTTTTTAAAAATCTAACATTTTGACATCATTGACATGCTACTTAAATGGAACATTATTTAAAAATAATTTGAACTGTAAGTTTTTCATTACAATTTATGTTTGAATTTGTTCCTTCCTCTGGCATGCTGTGCATAGAATGTTATTTAAACCTGAAATTTTTTTAACTTTGTTCCATTTTTAAACAATCATCTAATGTAGAATTGTAATTTACAGATAGCCTAATAAATAAGACAGAAAACATTAGTTAAAAGGCACTCTTTTTGAAAATTGATTATTTTCAGATTATAGTTATCAAAAATCTACTAATAAAATAAAAAAGAAAAAAGACATTATATTACTATTAACTCTTTTACCAGTAGATTTGGTTCTTGCTTGGCAAAGTCTAGAGGCAGGCTAATCACACTACGAGGCTTAACCAAAGTTATCAAGTACAAAAAAATTCTTGTAAGAACCAATATTGCCAAAAATAGCAAGCACAAGAATTCTTGTTCATGCTGGTAAAGAGATTAATTAATTAATTGCCTGCCACACTTAGAATGATCATGAATAAAACAGAACATCCTTGTACTACATAATCTGTGAAAACAAAAAAATTAAGACACATAACTAACATTATAATGAATACATGGACATAAAATGAAATTTCGTGTTAATGTCTTTACCTTGCACCACGAGAAAAGCAGTTGAATTGTATATTACCTCCATACGAATAAAGAAAAATGGAATTAGATTTCATTTTTTCACTATTAAATTACAATAATATTTAAAAACTTTACTTTCATAATTTGCAAATATTCATAAAATATTTAATTTTAAATGAATAACATATGTATATTAAATGCTGTAATAGAAGAACTGAAATTTAAAAACAGATACAATAGTTTACAATAGTAACTCATATATGTCATTCTTATATTTTAAAACAATCTGTCTAAAAATAACCAATTGGAATATTTCTAGTAAATATCACTTGTACCAAGCAGAATATAAATATATAACCTGCTAGTATTATCATTTGGCTATATGCATAATTTATTTCACAATGCCAGGAGGTTGGGTCTGTACTAAGTGGAATAAAATGGCATCTTTTTAACCTGGGTAAAGTACCGTTTGCATAATATATGTGGTTTTCTCACCATTATTGCAATACCAAGATTATTACTACACGTACATTTCATACAATAACAAAACTATATTCCTGATGATAAAAAGTTTATGTTTGAAAATACTAGAACATTAAGAATTAATTTTGTTTTTTTATGATTCATAAAAAGCATTTTTTTCTGTTTATTTAAAAGTATTTTAATTTTTTCACAATAATGTAACTAAACAATCCAAAAATTTGATCTTATTTGTTTTAAAGATTCCTCTCAATTATTCATTAATTGTATCTTATACATAATTAATAAATAATTTAATTTTGCCAAAGTATAACCTGCAGCATCAATAATGTGCATTAAATGAACACAAAAAACTTCATTAATAAATAATCATTAATCCAGCATGAAAGTAACAATTTATTACTAAAACAAATGTTTACAACAGAACTTAAATTTTTACACTTATTTTAGATTATTTAATTATTTATTTGTTATTTTTAGTTTTTTCTTTTTTATTGGGTTGTTTGGAAAGTAATTTCGTTTTTTTTTTTTTACCACTAGACAGATTAGTCATACTTTTCCCGCCATTTTCATTCTAAACTGTATTATCTAAATATATAAAATTGCTTGTCCTGACTGACTCACTCATTCACTCACTGATTCATCATCGCCCAGAGCAAACCACTTAACCTAAAGAGGTGAAATTTGGTAGACAGTTAGGATACATCATGGAAAAGCAAACTAAGAAGGGATTTTTCAAAATTCCTCTGCGGGGGGAGAGGGGGGGTTAAGGCTTAACTGGAAAATCGGCTTCTACTGTACTATTTTAGATGCGATTTTTTTGTTTTTATCTATGTTTTAGTAGGGTATGCCGTGGCAATGCACAATAAGAAGGGATTTTTCAAAATTTCCCTGCGGGGGATTAAGGCTTAACCGGAACAACTGTACTACTGTACTATTTTAAATGCGAGTTTTTGTTTTTATCTGCTTTTTAGTAGGGTGTGCCATGAGAATGCACACTAAGAAGAGATTTTTCGAAATTCCCCCACGGGCAGGAGAGGGAGAGGATTTAGTCTTCATCGAGTACTTAGGTGTATTAAATTAATAACATTTCAGACATTGTTATAAATATTTTTATCTATTTCGATTTTAAAAATGTTCAAACCGTTTTAAATTCGAATTTGTTATTGCATATTGGTTCAATTATAGAACAATTGTAAACGTTCCAGAAAATTGATCAAATTGAAAATAGTTCGTTTGATTCTCGGCAGTTCTCATCATTCTCAGTGGTAGGTGTTATATAACAATTACTATGGTTGTTGAAATACTGAATATAAATGGGGTTTGCTTGCAAAATCTGCGTGGGCAAAGCCACTGGTAACAGCTAGTTATTATATATTTTGACAGCTAGCATTTTAAGGCTTATTTGTAAAAAATTTTGTTTGATTTTGTACAATTGCTTATTTTTTGTATCTCATCAAATATGGAAGATCAAAAGCAGCATTTTTGGCATATTTTGCTTTTTTATTACCAAAAAATCAAAATGCTGTTCAAGCAAGAAAAAAATTGTGGTACATGTATGGAGATGATGTGTTAAGAGAAAGATAGTGCCAAAACTGGTTTACAAAATTTCATTCTGGCAATTTCAATATTGAAGATGCACCACGTTCTGGATGGCCAGTTGAAGCCAACGAAAACAAAATAAAGGTACTGATTGAAGCAAACTGCCGAATAACAACACGTGAAATCACTAAGAGATTAAATTTGTCAAATTGAACTGTTTATGATTACTTGAAATAAATTGGTTTCATTTCAAAGCTCGATATATGGGTTCCATGTGTTCTTAGAGATGCTCTCTTTGGTGGGATTTTAAGAAAATTTTTTTTTTTCAGCTTTTACCAGACAATTTAAAAATTGATTCAAAAGTGTACTGCCATTGAGTAAACAAATTGAGTAATATCATCAAACAGAAAAGGCGGCCAGAATTGATCAACAAAACAGGTGTAGTGTTTTACCATGATAATGTCAAATTTCTCACAAGTTTGGTAACTGGTCAGAAACTGTTATAACTTAGATGGGATGTGCTATCACACCAACCATATTCGCCAGATCAAGCACACTCAGATTATTATTTGTTCTGGTTTATAGAAATTTCTTAACTAAAACATTTACTTGAAATGACAATGTCAAAAATCACTTGGATCAGTTTTTTGTAAGCAACGATCAAAACTTTTATGAATGTGAAATCATGCCAGAAATGATGAAAACCGGTATTTGACCAAAATGGTCAATATATAATTCAATAAGATATTTATTTATTATAAAAATATTGTTTTTTTCCCACGGAAAAAAATGAAATTACTTTTCGAACAACCCGATAGAATGTTTCATTATTAATAAAAGGCAGTGTTAAGGATTTTAGTTTTTTGTTTGTAAAAATAGCATTAATTTATAGAGGTAGGAACCACTACAGCCTTTAAGTTTTTTCAGGACACAGGATAGTATTCCCAGTTTTTCATCTTGATGGCCATGTATATATATAAACAATATAGTCTTGATTATTCAAGCTAATGTGGATCAAAGGTTCTCAGATAATATTGAATGTTTGATAAATTATTAAACCATTGTATGTTTAAATGTAAAAATCTAAAATGTACTATAGTTTAGGTTAGACCTGCAATAAAACACTTTTGATTTTATTTATTATTCAAACAAGAGGATCATTAATTAAAGTAAATGTTAATATATGATTACAGTTAATTTTCTTTTCAATCTTTTTTAAAATTTATATTTTTAAGAGAAATACTAGAGCAAACTCTTTTTAAAACATCTCTTTTTTCAGTCCAGTACTTTCTTTAGTTACAAACTCTTCCAAAATTTTATCTTGAATAATGCAGTAGCTTGGTCTTGATTGGCCAAGATTCTACTGTATTTATATAAACCAAATGCAGCTTAATTTTCAATTGAAATTTAAGACAGGCTCCCAAAAAGCTGTCTTATAAAAATTATTTTAATAATTACTCAGCTAATGAATAAAAATATTGTGACTGGATGTTTAATGTAATTGTCTATTTTTTAGATAATTGATAAATCTATACGAGACTGTCAAGAAGAAATAGAGATTCTTCTAAGATATGGCCATCATCAAAACATTGTTACTTTATATGATGTAAGTTTGGTTCATTTAATTTCCTTATACAGTGGTACCTCAGGTTACGAACGCCCCAGCATACGAAATTTTCAGGATACAACATGAAATTCGAACATATTTTTGCTCCACGATACGAACAAAAACTCACCATACGACGTTACATTAGTTCGCATTTTTCATTTGTTTTTCTTACTACAGTTATTTTTTTTAATGTATTATTTGGCTTTAATTTGAGTATGCTTTTCGCGTTGGAACGAATTATTTGGTTTTACATGTAATCGTGTGGGAAAAGATGATCCACCTTACGACATTTTCATGATACGATCTCAGTTTCGGAACGGATTAATTTCGTATCCTGAGGTACCACTGTACTAATAACAGTGAAAAAATAATTGTTTATTTTTCTGTTGTACTTTGTAGGTTTATGAAGATGCAAATTCAATTTACTTAATTATGGAATTACTCAGAGGGGGCGAACTACTTGACAAAATACTTAGTCAGAGATATTTCAGCGAAAAAGAAGCAAGTGCTATACTTGAAGTTATTGCAAGGACTGTTAAATATCTTCATGATAATGGGGTAAGAAATTTGATATAACAAATTTGGAAGCATGTTTGCAAGAATCATAATTTGTAATTGTTTCTTCTAACTAGGTAGTGCACAGAGACTTAAAACCTTCCAACATCATGTATGCTGATAAAACTGACAATCCTTCTTCTTTAATTATATGTGATTTTGGATTTGCCAAACAGATAAGAGCAGAAAATGGACTACTGATGACACCATGCTATACAGCAAATTTTGTAGCACCAGAAGTGCTGAAACAACAGGGTTATGATGAAGCTTGTGATATATGGAGTATGGGTGTGCTTTTGTATACAATGCTTGCTGGGTAATTTAGAATTTTTTCTCATCAAATTTATATCATTCAAATTCCTCATTTATAGCTTGGTAGATTCTGAAAAAAAAAATATTGGAAACAATTTAACATTTAATAATTTCTTTTTTGATTTGATTATATTTCTTACACTCAAGTATTGAAGAGAAGTTTTTACCAACTTCACCATTAATACTGGCTAAAAATTAATTCTGTAATTAAAGAATAATTTAAATTTAGAATTTTTAAGTTTCCAAATTATATTAT
Organism: Centruroides sculpturatus; assembly: GCF_000671375.1. Taxonomy (NCBI): domain Eukaryota; kingdom Metazoa; phylum Arthropoda; class Arachnida; order Scorpiones; family Buthidae; genus Centruroides; species Centruroides sculpturatus. The sequence continues at coordinate 740,027 of NW_019384382.1, forward strand.
TATTAAAATATAAATGATCAAAAATATCATGTTAAAAAAAATTTAATAATAAAGTAGTTTTTATAGTTGTACTGTAATGTGTAAAAATAATATTATAAACATAGACCATAACCTGATTTTTTAATAACCAAACATGTCTAAAAACTGAATTATTCTTGGGCTAGAATTAAGCAAAATATTAATCTGAGTTTTAGATATGTTTTAACTATTAAAAATAACTTTATTTACACTTGTTAATTGTAGACATCTGTTTTTGACAAATGCTCTTTCTTTAACTTAGAAGTTCAGAAAGATTATGTTATGATTATGTCATATTTCAAGAATTATTTTTCAAAGATTTAATTTTCGAACACATTTAATAAAAAATAGTTTTGAGATTTTTTTATGATAGTTCTCTTTTTCTTTAATAGTTTTATCATTTTTATAATTATAATAAATTTAAAATTAAATTTTTTTAGACATACACCATTTGCAAATGGTCCAAATGATACACCAAGTGATATTTTAGCTCGAATTGAACAAGGGAGGTTTGATACATTTTCATCAAACTGGATAACTATTTCTGCTAGTGCTAAAGTAAGTTTATTATATTTATATTAAATATTTTTTTATTAAGGTATTAACATAGAGTTATATTATGTTTTATTCAGCATTTAGTACAAATGATGCTACATATTGATCCTAAGAAACGATACAAAATCACAGATATTCTTAATCATTCATGGATAACTAATCGAAACATGCTTCCCTCTAACAATCTGTTTCATCAGGATCTTCATATAGTCAAGGCAAGTTTTAAAATAAGGCTACAAGATACTTCTACATTTATAAAATTTTTTTGAAATTATATCATAAACTTTGAATTATCTAGGGTGCAATGGCAGCAACATTCCGTGCTATCAATAATTTTCCTAAGCCACCAAATCTAGAACCAGTTGGAGCTTCTGAGCTTGCGCGCCGCCGTGCCAGAACTAAACCAAAGTCTTCCACTGAAGTGTAAAAGTGCCATTTATTATTTATTTTTGCAAAGAAGATGAGATCAATTGGTGCAAACCAATTATGCAGATCAGATGCATTATCAATATCAGGACATTCTCACTCATAAAAGAATATGTAATATATATATGCATTTTTTTTTTTTCATATTTTGAAAATGGGGGAATCAATCGAATATTGATTATGACATTTCATCATTTGTTCATTTTAATTTTTGTTAGGAACGAACCTCATATAAAGCATTTATGTGTCTAGTTTCTAAGAACACAACTTATTGCATTTGAATGTAAAGATGATACGGAGTTCTGAGACGATAATCTTGGCATTTTTTTGACGAGAAGTTGATATTCTGTACATAAGTTATTGAAGAAATTCCATTCAAAATTGTAGCTTGTAAATTGTACTCTAGTCTCATTTAAATAAGTTTAATACATATGCATATATTGCATTTTCAACCTGGTAAATATGCAAATATTGATCATTTGCACCCCCATTTCAGCCAGGATCAACATTGAGAATATTTACCATTTCTGTCCAAATACATAAATTGTTAATTAGCCCTCACTGATTGTGATAATTTATGAACTACCTGCAGTGCTTTATAAAAGTATTGTTAAATATCAAGTGCCTTAAATATTTAATCCGTCAGAAATTTAAAATTAGAATTTTATACATTCCTTATAATATTGTTAAAAACAAGAATTATTTGTATAGATTCATTTGTAGAGAGAAATTTACACTATTATATATATATATAAAACAGCAAGTTTGTAAACCTGAAAAGTACAAATGTGTTATACTTAATATACTTTTATATATGTATATTAGCAATAATGAATAAAATTATTAAATTTAAAAAAAGAAATTATTTCATGCAAAATATTAAAATTTACTAAGTGAATTTCAAAGATATTGAAACATTTTGAATTTTGAAGATATTGAGACCATCTCACTTCATTCTTCCTAGTGAAAATTAAAGTTAGACTTTGTTCTATTTCTTTGATGTTTTAAGGTTAATATGGGCAAAGTACTAGCCCACCTCTATTAACTTCTGAAAAAGTTTAGTCAACATTTATGTAGATCCCAGCACAAGTGGTGGTCCACATATATTTAATTTAAATGTTGAATGTGCTTGTACTAATGATGTGGCAACTATGAATATAAATATTCATTAAAGGTCAGATTCATTTTTTTTTAATTACTCAACTACTATATTTATTTTAAAATATTTAATTCAGATTTTAATAATACAGGTAACCCCCATATAACACGGTAGTTACGTTCCAAAAAATTGCCGTGTTATGCGAATCCATGTTATACGAAACAAAGAACTAATACGAAAAGGAGGGTTAGGTTCCAAAAATTAAAAAACATGTTAGTATATTTTCATAATTAAGATAAATATCTTCATTAAAATTTTTTAAGTGATACATATTAATATAAATTAAACAATGTTTTCTTCGTCATCACTAAAAACACTATTAATTAACCGAGAGCGTTTTCTTTTTGGCAAGTTATCCTTATTCTCTGAGCATTTTTCTGCATTATCTTCAGATCCATGCTTTACCTTTTGCAAAATGTATGTAATTTTAGATTGCTTGCTTCTAGTTAAAAGATCTTTATAAATTTCCTTATATGGTGCTAAGCACCTATGAAGAATAAAGCAAGTATGGAATAAGGGAAAAACATTCGGCAACATCAGAAGCAGAAGCGTCGAGATCTGACAACATTGAAACAAGTTTTGAGAAGGACCACATGTATCGACAGAAGGCGAGAAAAGAAAATTTACATACTTAAGTACTAATAGTTCACGAAAATAATAATTTTCGTGAACTATTATTACTTAAGTATGTAAAAATTTATTACATTTCCTGTTGTACGAGGGTTTTACCCAATTCTCGAACCATGTCAGAGTGAATCCGTGCTATAACAGTACCGTGTTATACGGGGATGGTACCAATTCTCAAACCGTGTTAGAGTGAATCCATACTATAGAAGTGCAGTGTTATACGGGGGTTACCTGTATATTATTACTTTATTTTCAAATTGCGAGAATTATTGATAATTCTATATACTAAAGACAGTATTAAAATATATGGATTGGCAATTGCAAATATAGATTTCCATAGTTTATATTTAAAAGACATACTTGAGTTTTTCTCTCTTTTTGATTTGTTGTTAATGTTATAAAATGTTCATCAAAAGCAAAATATATGTTAATTTATAAATAACAGATACTGTAATTTATTAAAATTTATTTATAGATAAAATTTTGATTTATACATTTAAAAGATTTTACGTTGTTTTTGTAGCTACTGATAGAAAATTCAATCTAAACTTTTTACATAAAAACAACCTCTGTGAGTTGCAAACATTGCATTAATTCTTGTGGGAATATTCTTTTATTTCAAATATTTTTATTTTTGCTTTTTCATCATTTTTGATTCTCTTTCTAAAGAATAATGAATAATAAATTATAAATAACCATTTAAATTTAATATTATTGAAGAAAAAATTTACTGATACCTTTTATTATATTCTCTGTAATATAACCTGGTTTCTTTGATGATGACGATTGGTTTGTGTTTTCCACATTTTGAATCAACGATGCCTTGAATTTTTAAACGAAGATAGTCGCATCTTTCAAAAAATTCAATCACTTTAACATCAACAATAAAACAGTTCATAGAATCCAATTTATATAATTGGAAGTTATGATTTATATAATAATTGTTAAGTTTTAATATTTCTTTGTAGAAATGACAAACTTTTGTTTGTTTGTTCAGTTGATAAATTAAGTTAAACAAAGTAAACCATTTTGATGATAAATATTTTGTTTTATTCTCATCTAGAATTGCTGAAAATTCATCTTTTTCTTTAAACTTTATGTTGAACTTTAAGAAGAGTTCAAATTCTTTATTCATTTCAATAGTCATTGTGTGTCCCTGATCTTCCTTGAAGTATTTAGAAAAATAATTGCTAGTCATATCTATTACATCTTCTTCTGATATACTGTTGAATACTTTTGAAAAATTTTTGTATTGTATAGTTATGTTTTTAATTACAATTGAAGTTCTAAACTTGATTTTGGCTCTTTGCAATTTCTGATAAAACTTTGTTAAGCTTTCATGGAGATCATAGGAGTCACCATTAAATTCATTTAAAAAATTTTTGATTTGAATGAAAAATTCAGAGTTTGCCTTTTTGAATTCTGATGTCAGAAAACTTCCTAATTTATTGTTTGAATCTATATTATCATTAAATTCATCAGGATTCAATGCATTAAATTGCTTATTGAAATTATAATCTATGAATTTCAGATTTTTGTTCTTCAAATTAATAGAATGTATTTCAAAAATAGATTCATTTGTGGAGTTTTGATTTTGATTCTTTGAAATAAATGATGCAATAACATTTCTAGGCTTAATTTTTTTGCTAGGCAATGGAAAATTTCTTCTAGTAGCTGTTGAAGTTTTATTTGAATTAAGTGCAGGATTTTTATGCAATAAGTTTTTATAACATTTATCTGATTTTGAGTTGTATTTAGATTGATTGAGACATTTTTCTTTTGCCTCTGGATAAGACAATGGCGTCTTAGAATCTTGAATATCTTTTGCAGTAAGAGAGACCTTTTTTATATCTTTCTTAAAAATTCCTCCAAAGGTTTCAGATTTTCCATGCTTTAATATATCAGACTTTTTAGTAGTCATTCTATTTTCTTTAAAAGTAATTAGGTCTGCTTCTGTGGCAAATTCATACTTTTGTTTCTTACAAATGTCTTGCTTCAGTTTTTGAGATTCTGTATCAGAATTATTTACTTCCTGAAAATTAAGATCTGTTAAAAAAACTTCTGAAGAAATAAATGGATATAATTCAAATGAAGCATCATCATTGTGTCTAGATTTGTTTTTACAAATATCAAAATCTGAACCAAAAGAAAAGTTCTCTTTTTGCTTAGAAACAATGTTATTTATTGTAGAAGGAATAATAGATAATTGAAAACTATACTTCTCGAGATAGTCTACATTCTTAACTGTTTTCTGAACAGATATTCTGAGATTCCTTTTGGAACTGTATTCTTTATCTATTACATCTGGACTGGTAGCAATCTCTGCATATTCATTTTTGTTTAAATAGGTGCATATATTTTTAAACTTATTTTCAAAATCACCAATATTAAAAGTTGAAAAATTGTTATTTAATAAATAATCCAAATCACCTCTCTCATCTTGATGCTCTCTCTTATTTAATTTATCTTTATTATCTTTAGAAATGCACATCTGTTTGTTTTTTGAAGTTTTTAAAGTTTTCAATTCTTTGCAGTTATTCATTATATTTCATCTGTAATTTTAATAATTATCAAATAAATAAATAAATAATACAATCTGATTATTCAATTTTGTATTATAAATATATATACCTTATAATACTTACTTGTAAGTAGTATAAGGTAAATTATAAGGATATATAAAGGGACATATATTTCTCACTTATTATGATTTAAAATATTAATAATATAATATCTAAATAATAATAACATATTTTTATAATGAATTACTTGATGCTATGCAATTGACAATTATTTTTTAAGTACATTCTTGAATATATCTAAATACACATTTGCAGTAGAGTAAGGATTATTTGAGTGATAAAGAAATTATACAATAAACATAAAATTTATTTAAAATTTGATACTGATTCAAAATAGTTGCATTATTTTTTGTGATTGCTTACTCAGAGATTAAATAACATTTAACATTTACTGATCTTTTTACAGATGTTGCAAAGCCCAAATTTGTAACATTCACTTTAACACCATGACACAGTCATAAACATCTAGTTTAATATGTTTAGTTTCTGCACCGTCTAACATTTACTCAGCATTATCTGAAACACTTTATTTAAGAAACATATTATAGCCTTCCTTTATTTAAGTAAATATTAGTTTTAAATGTCCAAACACATGCAACAAATGTTTCACATGTTGAAAGTAACTACAGATAAATTCACAGGATAGATATCATTTATGTAATGTCCTTTGTTAGATATGGTATCACTTGTATCTCTAAATAGTGTAATAGGTTATGCAGGTGGTATTGTAAGTATGATCTTGTGATAAGTTGTGATATAGAGCACAGGGCATTGTGGCGTAAGGATGTTGGCAGTGGTTTTGTGGACATGATGATAGTATTGATGTAGTCTTCTGCCATCATTAATTGATCACTACTGATTAGTGCCATCACTACTGATCTAGGAGATTTATGATTTGCTGTAATAGTTTCCACTTCACTGACAATGAAACTGGCAAATTCTAATGTGATCATCAACTTTTAAATCTTATACATGGAATGAATGGTGAGCATAATATTTCTGTTTTAAACATTTTAATTGATGGCCCTGGTGTACTGTACAGTACCTGATTAGTTCAATCCATAGTATCAATAGGCAAAATTGTTTTCATAGGTCTTCCAATTAAACACTTATCTGGTTAGATAGATTAGGGTGTGAAGTATTTTATGTATGCAGAAGTGATAGGTATATAATTCCATGCACGGAAAGCTAGAACTTTAAATAAGTTTCACAAAACCTTTCACCTTTTTTCTAGCAGTTTCTTAATCCATAAGAGAACAAACGTTTTGGCCATTTTAAATGGCCTTCTTCAGGTTCTATAACATTGGAACGTCAGTTAACAAATATTTGAATGACGTCATTCGAATACTGACGTTCCAATGTTATAGAACCTGAAAAAGGCCATTTAAAATGGATGAAAGGTTTGTTCTCTTATGGATTAAGAAACTGCTAGAAAAAAGTGAAAGGTTTTGTGAAACTTAGATAGGTATATATCTGAATTGTTTGCTTTGCACTTCTTTAAGAAGTAGCTTGGCAGTCTGGAGTATCTCTCAGTTAGTCTATTGGATTGGGATATCCTGGACTCACGTTTGAGTGAATTCCCATGCTGTATCAAACAAACAAAACAATGAGCTGTACTGTGATCCATTATCAGTTAAGAGTTCATCAGGGGTGTCAAAAATTGCACACTTGTTTCAGACTGTCTATAACAGTATATGTGATAATGTCTGTCAGAATTAGGAAATCATAGAAACTTGAATAGCTGTCTATAATGAATAGATAATAAACTTGTAGTTCAAACAGATAACTTGCTACAATTTGCCAAGGTTGAGTAGCTCAGTTGGTTTTTTATCATTATCATGCTGATGAATTTCACATGTAAGACATTGCTTAACACAGTTGATGATGTCAGCTGTTATATTTGGCCAGAAAACTTCTACGCTAGTGCAGTTCAGACAGCTTTGTATTCTCAGTTGACTTTGGTATATTCATTGCAAATATTTCTTATGTAACAAGACAGGTATGACTGATCATTCATTCTTTAGAACATTGCCAATGATAGTTTATCTTTACATAGAGAGCTTTTTCAATTAATGTGTTATTTTGGCATCTGAAGTCCACTCTTGTTGCAGTTGTTGTGTAAGAAGTTGTAGTTCTTCATCCTTTGTTGTTGCATTTTTCAGCTTCTCTGATGTTGTCTCTGACATTAGTAAGATAAGATAAACACTCATTTTTGAAATAATCAGCATCAACACTCACTTCACAGTTACAACTAAATACATCCAGTATAGGGATCTTTGCCCAGCACATATTTTATTCTCACTGCATATGGCTGGATATCAAACAAGATTTTCTGAAGTTGCAATCAAGCTGCCAGTAATGGTTTATCGTATATCGATTCTAATGGCTTGTGATCAGTAAGTACAGTTGTTCTTTGCCATAAATGTATCCATTGCCATCATATAGCCAAACCTAATAACATATGCCTCTAGATTGTAGATAATGTTTCTGTACTGCAATGAGAGTCAGTATTGCATTTGCAACAGATCTCCCATTCTGCAGTAAAACTGCATTTACAGTTATTTGACCTGGTATCAACTAACAGTGTTATCAGAGCATTTACATCATAGAATGCAAAAGCAGTGCAGATCAAGGATTCCTTGATCTGCACTGCTGTATCATGCTCATTAGATCATGCCATTCAATGTTCTTAGACAAGAGCTGGCAAATTGGTCTGTCAACTCCAAATATTTGAACATGAGTTTGGCCAAATAGTTCACCATGCCTAAGAATCTTTGTAGTGATTTCACATCTGATGTGTTTTTTCATCTGATCAATGGCTCGTTCTTTTAAATAATCAATTTATAAACTTTCAGGTGTAATGACATAACCTCAGAAATTGTACTTTCTCTATGTAGAATTAACGTTATCTCTGTTCAGCCTGGTATAACTTTTGAATGATTCACTTAGTAAGCATGTTTAGTTCCTTCAGCATTTCTATGTATACCAAAATGTCATCAATAGGTTTGCACACTTGTCTTTACCTTCCAGCAGTTGGCTGATAATTTGCCATAACATTTTCAATACAGAAGCAATTTCAAATGGTAATTGATGGAATATATACCATCCCAAGAGGTGTTGATTGTGAAGTACTTCCTAGTTCTCTCAATCAGGAATCTGCCAAAAACTACTACTTGCCAACCAGCAATGTAAAGTATTTTGAATCATGTATCCTAGTTGCAATCGCTTCAGTTGTCTGCAGGGGGGTAGTAATGCTGCAGAATCTACTTTCAGATAAATGCATATGCAAATCCTGTCTTTCTGACAATCAGTCACTATAAGGCTAACTGCAGCTCACTCATAATAGCTTGAGCAGTTTCAAGATCAAGGACTTGGAATTCCATTGCATTGCACTCCCATGTCCAATTAATTTTTTGCTCACTCTGGCATAGCAATGTCATCAATTGCCTTGTCATGCACTTTAACATTGATACACTTCAGAGTGGTTGTGTCAATATAGAACTCACTGTTCTGTGTCTTCAGTAGTTAACATGTATGCTTTGTATTGTGGCTTGCATAGTTCAGCAACAATATGTAAAGTGCCCTCTTAATTTACACTTGATGCAAATTTATCATAAGCTGGACAAGTCAACACTGGAATGGTCAAGTGGTTAAGATTCAGCCTATCTCACTGGGAGAACCGGGATCAAATCCAGATGGGTAAAAAAATTCCGGGAATTTTTTGGGTGATCCGTCCTGATATGTCGGGAACCTTCCCTCACCACCCAGTTGCCCAATTGTGGGCGTTGAATCCATAATAGGCTTGATAAAACAAGGCTACCTTATTGCCCATAGGACAGAGTTAAAAAAAAAGCTGTGCAACTGATACTTGTGCTTCTTATTATATTGCCTGCATTTGAATTCTTTATATTCTGGTGTTTTTTTTATATTTATTTATGTTTTTCTACTTTAGCTTTATACTTATTTTAAACTACACTCACAAGGGGACCTTACAGTCTCGGAAATTCAGTTCGGGATGAGACTTTGCAGGTTAGTAGTATACCTCAAGGGTGTCCACCCGGAAGAATTGTAAAGCGCACTAGTAACAAGATTCCGAGAAAAAAGGCTCTAAAGTTTTAAGCGCAGCTCATATACCGATCGATTTTACACTATGGCAGTACTGCGAAATGGCTGAGCCTGTAGCGAACTCGCTGACCACGCATCTAGGTTCGATTCAACCTTCGGGTAACTTTTTTTGTTTTAAAAATTGTAACAACTTTTAAATAAAGTTAACGACCTAAAAATATTATCAATTAAATCATAAATAACTGTCAACTTTCACACCTGGGAGCTAATTATTCCGTGAGTTTTCACAAGTAACTTGTGAAAACTCACGGAATAATTAGCTCCCAGGTGTGAAAGTTGACAGTTATTTATGATTTAATTGATAATATTTTTAGGTCGTTAACTTTATTTAAAAGTTGTTACAATTTTTAAAACAAAAAAAGTTACCCGAAGGTTGAATCGAACCTAGATGCGTGGTCAGCGAGTTCGCTACAGGCTCAGCCATTTCGCGGTACTGCCATAGTGTAAAATCGATCGGTATATGAGCTGCGCTTAAAACTTTAGAGCCTTTTTTTCTCGGAATCTTGTTACTAGTGCGCTTTACAATTCTTCCGGGTGGACACCCTTGAGGTATACTACTAACCTGCAAAGTCTCATCCCGAACTGAATTTCCGAGACCGTAAGGTCCCCTTGTCAGTTTGTTTTTCATCAACATTCGGTTCTTCATGCCTCATATTTGAAGAGTTGCAGTCTTCTAATTTCTGCATATCATTACATTTGTTAAGTCAAGGACAGTTTCTGCTAACAACTTGATCACGCAGTACTGTATGTGGCTTTCTAGTATACCATATTCGCATTTCTTTACCAACGTCTGCGCTTTCGTAAGAAATTCGCTGAACGTTTCAATTATTTTCCTGTTCCAATTAATCAATCAATGATGACTACGATTCGGTCCGCTTGAAGGCAAAACGTTCGTCAAACCCAACTTTTAAAATGTTCAGATCACTTTTTTTTCATTGTCGGTTAGCTCGAACGTGCTATATATGAGTGCTGCCTACTGGAATATCACTGACAAAAACGTTGCTATCTGAACTACAGTTTCGTTTATTTAGCTGCGTAGCTATCGAATACTATTAGAACTGCTGTTTCCACAAAGTCCAAACTTTATCCATGCCATCATTTACTATTTTAATGGAGGAGGTAGTCTCAGACGTGCACTCGACCCTTCGTTTTCTAAAATGATGACGCCTTCCAGTTATCGGACACCCGTACACGAAAACGCTATTTTTCCTTTAATTTTGTAAAATCCGTTTTCACCACTTACCTCCGATCGTAAAGTTAAGAAGTCTGGCACTATGTAACATCTATTTGCGTTTCTGGCTACGGGCCTACAATAGGCCCGTAGCCAGAATTTTCTTTGGGGGCCTTATTCCTCGAATTTAATGGCTGACACGATAATTGCCTAGGCCTTCCGTCCGTCGTTTTGCTACCCGCATAGGATTTTGCCGAAATTAGGAGAGGACTTTACCCCCACGAGACCCCCCTGCCTATGTACAGTACCTGTTCTACAATGTTTACATTTATCTTCCAATCAGAAACACGGATAAAGTAGAATAATTTTTTAAATATTGTAAGCTGTTTTCGTGTAGCTAACCAAATACAGGTACTGTTTTTTTTCCGCCGCCTTTTACTTCATGACTTCCGGTTTAAATTTTTGAAAGTACGCTTTATTTATTCGTTAGCAAGCAGTATTACAGTATCAGTAACCCATTAGTTTCAATAACCAAGATGCTAAACGGCTTGACGAGTTAAGATAACAAAACCAGTAGACGAGAGAACACGAAAACGCCATAACAAAAATTGTTACGGTTAAAATGCAACTTCGTTTACACGTGAAAGCATGTCTATGATCTTTCCCACAATAAGAAATGACCACATGTTTATTAATCTGCATACGCGACGGAAAATAGTTTCGTGTTCATTACGAAGTAGAACATGTATAGGTATGTAGGAAATTATAAGATATGCATAAACTGTTATATTCTGAAATTTTCGATACTTTCCGCAAAAATGTCGGAAAATTCAAACAGATATATTACAAAATTACTGTTATAATGTTCTGCTTCGTTATGAAACTGGATTATTTTCCGTCGCGTAAATATATCAATCAACATCGTCACATTATTGAAAGACTAAATATAGATTTTTTAAAAGTATTTTACATTTTTCAGTATTTAATTATATTTTAATTAATTGATAAAGATGTAGAAAAGTTAGGCGTAATTTCCAATCGAGAAATTATATTTATTCGTTTTAAATAGTATTTAAAAATTTGTAACTTGTGGTTTTCCTACACGACAATAAGGCGATTAAAAATCATTTACGAGCTACAGAACATCGTCATCAATAATAATAAATATATTTGTCTTATTAATTTTTCATTTACTTACATTATTAAAATTAAGTTAGAAGAAAACTTTTTAAAATTCGAAAATGCTTATTCCAAAATTAAAAAAAAACTAAGAAAAAAACGAAACTGCCACCTAAGGCAATCCATTATCAATTGAGAAACCGAAATGTTTTTGATAAAATTCACGAAATAGAAAAATTAATCAAGTGGAAAAAACATTTTTTAATTAATTTAAATTTTTTACAATAAATTATAAATAAAATTATGAAAGGAATTCGATGTATTCTAGTTTATATAATTTAACGCCAGGTGGTGCAAAAAAGGAAAAAAAAATACTGCTAACAATTTATAATTAAATCATTAAATAAAATTTTTAGAATAGTTTTAATAATATAAATTCATTTAATATGTTGTTATGAGTTTTAAAAATAGTTATATTCTTTATTATTTTGCATTAAATTAATTTTTACAGTGAAGTCAATGGAATTTAATAAGTGGTGGTAAAAAGTTTACTGAAAAATACTTTTTTTGTAATAAAAATCAGAAAGATTATTATTTAAATAAAAGTAACTTTAATAGTAATAATAATAATAAAATTTTAAATCGTTTATTGACTGGCATAAATATTAATTATATTGGTGCAAAAATACTTTACATTCGTAACGCATATTCGTATAACTTAAATTCCTTATACTAGGTGGCAGCACGAGTTAGTAAGTTTTAATCTTAAGTTTTAAAATTTAATTTAGTAAATTTATTGTTTTAGTTGTCACGCTTTATTGTAGAAATCACTCATTTTAAAAATATTATGAATAATAATATATCAGTAACGCTCGAATAAGGTAAGCGTGGAACCGAGTTTTAACTATAATGATAATGAATGTCTTTTGTCAAAGTTCAAAAGATCAGAAAGGGTCAATTTCAAAATTACAACTATTCGTTATTACCAGACGAAAATTAGACTTGTTGATTAATTTAAAGTCATTTTTAAATAAATCAAATCCCGTTTATTCGGCTAATCACGTGCTTATGTTAATTAAGTCACGTGACCAAAGGTCTGCGTACTTATAAAGGAATTATTAATTAAATCACTTTATAATTTTAATTTAAAATTATAAATATATATAATATAAGCTGGGTTATTTATATGACGAAATTAATTATAATTTAATGACGTTAAGAAATTTAAATATTTTCAAATTCAAAAATTTAAATTTAATTTTTGAGATTTATAAATTAATTAAAGATAATTTTAACATTAATTTACTATGTAAAGATTAAATTTAATTAATTTTAAAGATATATATAAGTTTTAGACCCATTCTCCGTTGCTAATTACATAATTCATTCTCTTATAACGGTCATGAACATTTAAGGTAATGAATATTTGAATTTTTAAATTTTTGAATTTATAAAGCGCTCCCTACATTATTTTTATAAAATAAAAATAATAATAATTTCAAAATATTTTCGAATAAAATCTATATTTATCTCAATGATTCTGCAAATTCTTATTTTCTTAATGACTCTTCACTATTACGGTTTCAAGATATCACTTTTATAACGTCTATATCTTACATTTTTAAGTATAAATCAATAATATAATATTTAAATAATAAAATACCGACGATTTTAATACGAGGAATGAAAGCCGCCATATATAAATACATTTGATCTATTTGTTTGACTAGAAAATCCTGTTGCTTATTTAAAAAAAAAAATAATCTCGAAACACGCAAAATATTTAAATTAAAAATAAAAAGAAACAGGTATTACATCATGACCGGGAGATATTTTGATAAAAATTCTGGAAAATTCAGACAAGCATGAATTACACCAAAAACGATTTCTTGCTCGCGACTTCCGAAAATAGTAAAGGAAAAAAAAATGGCGAAACGAATGGAATATAATATAGAAGGGCTGTCAAAAAAGGCAGTTTTGAAATTCTATTTTTTTACTTCCATCGATATTCTGCTTATAGGCATTAAATCATTATCAACCATTACGGTTTTATATTCTGTTAAAAATCCGCGATTTATCCATTTATCTTCATGGGGAGGAGGCAAATGATAAAACGTAAAATAATAATCAATTGATATTCGGAACAAATCAACTGTTTGCATATCTTTCTGTCTTTAATCAATCAGGTGGAATGCCTAAAGGAAATAAACCCCGAAGGGACGGAGCAAACAATATAGAATGGAATGCTCCAACCGATTCCTTTTATCTCGTGTTTACATCTAGGTTTGCAGACGAAAAGAAATGTTCTTTTTTCAAAATGAAAACAGGATTAGAATAGTGATCTTTCGAATATTTTCTACTTTTTTATGTGCATATTATTATTTTCTATTAATTTTAATTATTATCAATTAACATTCACTTAACTTTAAATTTGTAGCAGTAAACTAACTATCGTTATTCTAGCATCAGATATTTTATTCCCTGCAGGATATTGTTTTATTAAAAATGAATCCTTTCCTTTTCCGAAGAAATTCCTTTGTTATTGTATTTGTTCCTATTCAGATCTGAGCTGTTGTTGTTCTTCCAGACACGATATTATTCTAATATTACAAGAAATAATGGACATCTTAGAATTTCGTTCCGGTTCGTTTACAAAACGGAATTTTAGATTAATTTTAACTTCCGTGAATACTTTTTAATACATAATTTAACATTTCGTTAATTAAAGTTTTTTTAAAAAAAAAATAATAATTAAGCTCTGGCTTGCATCTTGCAAATTTTATCTTCGTCGTTACAGAAATACTGCAGCGCTTAAATTATACTTCTACTGTAGTTTACTTGGTCTAAACCAAGTCTATAAAATTGTAATCGGGTTATGAATTATTTGTAAAGGTGTAAATTCTTTCCTTTCATCTTTCTGACATGTTTATATGACTACTTATAAAACTACCAAATGGGTGAGTGAACACAGTTCTTTATGAAGAGTATTTCCATTATCATGATTATTTTATTTTTAAAAATCTTTTAAACGATTTCATTAAATTCTATAACATTTTAGCAAATGTTGCTTCATATATAACGTAAACATTAGATTCAGTAAAAATTCTGAATTTCAAAATAAGTTTATTCCTACAAAATCAAAGGTTTCTTCCTATTGAAAAATCTCATTTCTCAATTATAAAGTTATAATGAATTGCACGTTTACGATGTCAAAGGAGGATCAACCGGGAATCGAACCAGGATTCTCCTGGTGACACACTCGAGATAACGCTATTCAGTTACCAACTCGACTGAAACGTCTCTTATCTCTGAAAGTTTGGAGTAGTTTTCTCCTTATGCAAATAACACTTTTGCAATTTTTAGCTTCCGAGACCGCTTTAGCTGTTTATAATGATAAAATGAAGAAAAAAAAGTTGATCCCTTACCAAAGCATTTTTGGTTAACACAGAGTTATATTAAACTAGAATTACCAAGTAAAAATCAATACAAAAATTACTCGGATAAAAAATAATATTGTAGTAATTATAAATAATATCCTAAGCATTTTCTTAATTATAAAAGATATAAAATCTGAAAAAATGTAACAAACTTTAAACGAATTTACTGAGTATTTAAAAATCTAATTAGGTTCAATTATGTTATTAATTACGTGTTTTATTTCAATAACATATTCAGAGTACTGCGCATGCTCCGAGTGTCAAAATTCAATTAGCTCCATCTGTTATCAGTCGTTGTCCCTATTTCACTTTGAATCGACGGATTTTTTAATATTTACGATTCAAATTAAATCTGTTTGGCTTAAATATAAGAGGAGAGAAAAAATCCGGAAATATTAGAAAAGAACGCTGGGAATCGATTTAGTAAAATCGATTCGCCGGTGACGAATAAAATAAAAGTTTTAAGACGTGTAACTGTTGTGTAATAACACGAATGAGATGCACGGTTCATTGACTAATATATGTAAGTTGGGATTTTCGTCGGGAATGTTTTTTCTCTCTCCTTTCTTAAAAAAAGAAAAAAAATATTTTTTCTTCAAGAAATTCTAAAGTTAAAAAATTAGATTGTTAACCCGTTGTAAAGTTCGACATTGTTAAGTTTAAGTATCGAATTTCTTTCTGGGTAGAACAGTCTCGGTTTACTACTAACCACTTACCCAATAAGGAACTAATGGAGAAATTGGAGATGCTATGGGTTGTTGGATTTTTTTTACCCTATTTTCCTTTGTTTATTATTGTGTTTTTAAGTATTTTTCGTGTTTGTTAGGCATGTGTTTTCGACGTATTAAATTTACTAAATGATACACCCCGAAATAGCACAATCTTGAAGAACATACATGTGACATCTTGTACGTTATGGCCTACTGCATCTGAGAAGTTTTTGATGTGTTACTACGATAGATTTTTTTTGAAACGTGTAACACGAGTAATCTCTTAGGATGTGTAGCATATTCAAGGCTGTGTAATAGGCTTTGGGATTATAATCTGGGTGGCATTTTACGAAAGATTTAGTGCATGTATTGCAATAAGTTTCTTAGCGTGTGTAAGCGTATCCGATGCTTTGTATCTATGATTAATAATAATATTTATGGAAGCGAATTTATAGCTTGTAATGATATTATATAGGCTTTAAAAAAACGAAAATATGTGGGTAAATATATTTTTATATAAGCTATAAATATTTTTAAAACAAATGCAAAGAGACTTATGAGAAAATTTCAGAAATAGCTGGCTAAAGAGCATAAATTAACGATGAATTATGGATAACCTACCATAATAATTATAACTGTTATGATATCTATAATCTATAATTAGACGAATTATACACGAATTAAATATTTGGATATACGGTCAAGTTCGATTTAGCAGTACTATTTGTTCGCTTGTTGTTCTGTATGTGGGGCCAAACGGAAGTACAGTATCTCAAATAATACGAATATGCATAATAATGAACACAAGTTTGAGTGTGAGAATTTGAAAATTGCATGATTTGGTAATAATAATGTCATTTCCAATGTAAAAACGTACATTTAGTAATTCACATACTGGAGTTCTCTCTCTAATAGTAACTGGGAAGATACGTTCACCAGTATTCATTGGCACTATTTAGGAAGCTCTATATGGAGGTTTGTAGATATCTAACTTACTTAAATCTTTGCTGTATTTTTAAATAGGAAAAATTTATATCCTAAATTTATAAAGTTTATATCCCCTCTCTCGAGTTAAATCGTGTGTTATATTAAAAATAAGGTTACTGTAATTACTGGGGAATATATTAACAAACTAATTCGATTTAGGCAAGTAAATGCTTCTTATTTTGTTTAGGTAAGTCGTGATGCTTCGTAGTTCTAATTTAGTTGTTCAAAATAAATAGCATTTTTAAATAAAAATTTATTATATAAAATCTAAAACATAAACAAACAAACAAACAAGCGAGTCCTCGTTAAAAACTAATAATGCTACATATTAAAGGATGAATATTGCTAGGCAACGGATATTTAGAAAAAAAAAAAGAAAAAAATTACAGCCTTATTTGATACAAGAGCGACCGCTATAACAATATTTACTCGAGCATTTGGAAAGTAGAAGCTTTGATGTCGCGGGCTAATTAAAATTAGCTGACAGATGGTCATTGGAACGAAGGGTAGAAGTGTAGTAGAAATAGGAAGTTACAGACGCTTCAGGCTAACTTTTGCTCATTAAATAGATTCTTGCGCCTGCTCTTAATTAATACGACGTTAAGGCAAACGAAAGGCTGCACTCTTTTGATATACCATCAATTGGAAGATTTCTGAAGGAGTGTTGACGTTTCTCTTATCTTCCGTTCATTATCTGGCTAAGCTTTTGATTTCTTGCGCGTTTTAAGAAAATGACGATAGAAAAGAGCTTCTTTCTTACTTCTCGATCGAGATGAATGCTTATTTCTGTTTCTTTTTTCTTTTCTACTTATAAATTTATTCTCTTTTCTGCATATTTGGAAGTTGAGAAGGAAACAGCGCCATCTAATCGATATTGGGCGGAGTATTACTTTATTTTGTTAGGAAAAAAATGCAACTTTTGAATAAATACAAAATAATAGATACGTTTTTTCAAAATTATAATGCGAGTTTTGATGTCAAGGTCTTGGAAAAGATGATGTATAATTCCTCTTAAGTTTATTACATAATTATTATTATACAGCATATTAATGTCAGACGTATTGTAAGTTTAAGGGGTGGTAGAGTCCGACGAGATTGTCATATTTTTGAAAATAAAAATCGGCAAAGCTGTGGCCCGCACAAATTTTGTGAAATAGTTGATTCATCGACTACCACTTGTGTGGTAGTCGATGAATCAACTATTTCACAGAAAAATTTCGTTGGAAACTGCCTGATTAGACCACACTTCTACCATTATGTTTGATTGAGTAAGTTTATCGAGACTTCTTGCAGAACACCTTACCATAACTTCTTAAAGACATATCTCTGCAACTGCGCGATATCATGTGATTCTAACACGATGATGTCCCGGATCCCTAAAATGAGTCAGATTACATGGGGTTTTCTTCTGGCGCCAAATACTGAATGATATCTCAGGCAGCGTGTGATTTTGAGGAGATCTCTAGTTCCTTGGCCTCCGCGACCCCTTGACCTTACGTCTCTCGACTTCTTCCTCTGGGAATACGTAAAGAGTGTGGTATATGAAAAAATATGAAACACTAGTGGAAACAAAGTAATAACTGTCCATCCATGTCATTTCAGTTTTTGATACTATCGGAGGACAACAAGCATTCTTTGAAAAAGTGCGACAAAATATGGTTCGTTGTTGTAGGCTACTCTGTGCATCTAAGTTAGCGGTCGCCGCTTTGAATATTTCTGTAAATACGTATAAAAATATTGATAAAGTGTCATTTATTATATATACAGTACATAGTACTCATTATCCCAAAACATAAACACAAGACAGAGAAGATACTCGTAATTGTAGAAACGTGATGATGGTTGCCGACCACAGTTAAAAGAGCATCGAAAATTTCTCCGAGCCATAGCTTCGCCGATTTTTATTTTCGTCTCTAGATTGCTTCATAAAAAATGATCATCTCATCGATCTCTACCACCCTTTAAATTTACTGTACATATGACATTAACGTTCTGTATAAGAAAAGAAAAAAAGAAATAATCTACTTCTTTTTTTTCCTTTTTTAAAATATTTTCCTCCCTTTCTGCATTAAAGGACCACATAGAATTAGAAGGGCAAAGTCTGCTCCGTGTGATTCGGTCCTAAATCCTCCTAATAGAATTACCATACACATTTATGCTATCACCAGAGCATTCAAATTGAAGGTAAATCTTCAGAATCATTCATTCTTTCTTCAGTCGAATATGATAATTGCTCCGTCAAAACCTTATAGATGAGTTTTTATATATGAAGAAAAGCTTACTTTTCCTTCTAAAGTTCGATAACCTGGATTTAATTCGAGGCATTTATGAAACAAAACTTTTTAGAAGTTGGTTTGCATTCTACGAGTACTTCCGAATTTGAATTTTGCAAACGTTCAATGTCTTTTTACATGAATTGAATAGAACATTTATATGTTTTTAAAAGAATCAAACTGCTTTTTATGACGTTTTATCTTGTTTCGAGTTACAAATGTTTGGGCGGGCCAAAGTGAGTTTGTCTTTTAAACAGCAATAAAAATCATTCAAAATATGATATTCCTTGGATAGTACTCGAAACTATTATAGAAAAACGGATAAACTTTTCTTATTAAGAGGCAGGTGTTTGCATATCGTTACTCTTTATCGCTTAACGGTCGCATCATTATTTCGCTTCATAAGATGGAGTAAGAACGTGCAGGCGGCATTCGAGTTATGCTCACGACTCGAAAAAATCCCGAATTAATTACTTCAACCCTAGAAGACTCATCGACAGATAAAATCAGTATCTGACTGATCGAGCGGCCAGACAAACGAACGTTCATGTTATAAACCTCCCTACTTTGACAGAAATTTATTGGATACTAATTAAACATTAAAGGGATAATATTCGCTATTATTAGATCGTTTTTTACTTGGCATTACGGTCACATTTTAATTAATACGTAAAATTTAAGATAGAAATTTGAAAGGGTTGCTGCAGTTTGTTTGACGTGAGTAAGGCTAAGAAAAATTTTTAGTAAACAGACGCGAGGAGAAATGACGCTAGCTGTTTTCAAAGTCGTAAACATAGAAGCGGTGTTAATGGGCGAATGTGCCGGTTTATATGCGGCCCAGTTTTTTGTTTATTGAAGAGATTGCGAAGGAATTCCATCGGATATCGACTCCTTCCTCTGTGGCCGTCCCTTGTGCAATAAAAGCCACAATAAAAGCCGATGGGATGACTATCCGGACCGACAGGGCGCAACGGCCTCATTATTGTCCATCCTTCTTTTTCTCTTTATTATTTTCAATTATCAATTTCGTAAGAATCAATGAATTTTCATCACGATCGAAGAATAATCACGCTTCCTTTGCTTTGCATATTCACGTGATTCTTTACATCGTCACGGTCTCATGATCAATAGGAGTATTTGTTAATTGTTTAAGAATTTATCCTGTGTAATGGAAACCATTATGTTTCTGCCATCGCTTTCTAATTGCATGCCCAAAAAAGACAGTGATTTTGGCGTGTAGGGAAGAATAATTATAATACGAAAATATTTTCAGAAAGGGATTTTTTTAAGCATAAGAATAAGATTTTCGTTTTGTAATTATCCTCAATATGGTCTCCGAACGATACGACATCGATTACTTCCAAACAAAGAAAAAAAAAATTTAGTTTCTTATTTTAGGAAGCAAGAAGAGAAAAACACGAAAGAATGTTTGTGAGAAATTATTTTAATCCACAAAATTGACATTTTTTTCCCTTCTTTTTTGAACTTCATAACGTTTTGATATTTATAAAGAAGTAAAGTAAAAGAAAAAGATGATAGCGAAAAAAAGAAATGAAGGCAAATACGGTTTTAGTAGTGGATAAAGAGATTCAACAGAGCATAAAGATCGAGGAAGTTTGGACGAATAAAGAAAAAAAAAGAATCTTTTGTAAACCTCCACTCCGTTTTTTTTCTAACCTCTTCTCTCGCCAAAGATAAAAACCGCCAAACAACCTCATTTCCCAGCACATAAGTGAAACTGGATATAAGCGAGACAAGATGCTTCATTTTTATGGCAATTTAATGGGAGTAAATTGGCCCATTTTTGCCATGCCGAATTTTAAACTCTTTCGCTTTTATTGCTCTAATATCATTTAGAGTGCGCTAATCCGATTTGGATTCGGTTAATCGGGAACTTTACCGAGTTTTCGATCGGTAGCGAATGATAATTCACGCCATTCTCACGTTATTCTTTCTGACACACCCGCCGGAAATGACCGCTGCCCAAAAATCACGTGATAAGCGTCGTTTTATTGTATTATACTGTTAAGCCTATTTTCAAATGTTAAATAATTCAGAAGTGTCCGTAGAAATGTTTATAAATACATTTTGGATGGATAAAGTTCGATTTAGAAGACTTAAAAGAGGAACTGCGGATCTCGAGAGTCGCGTGATAACTCACGAGAGCGTGCGATTGGGCTATCACGTTCGTCGGAAATGACGATTACGCAATACGTGTGACATCACAATTGTCGTGTCTCGCGCTATTAATCGGTCACGCCTATTTTCTAACCTATAACTTGCGCAATATTTATTCGATATTGTATCCGTTAGTTTTTCTCTGCTCTAACTTCCGCTTAAATTTCCAAAACTTATCATCCGGCTCCATCTTAATTAATGTAAAGACAATTCATGAATTGTCTTTATATTAATTATCCAGGAAGGAAATGTCTTCTAATCTCTAAACACCCCGATTCGTGTCTGAAACACGAGTAGGAAGACTAAAAAAAAACTGCTTATGTTCTCATTCTATCCGTTTGCCTTTCAATAAGTTAAAGTTCTGGCATTTTCATCCAATTAGAATTGTTTAATGAGTAGCAGAGTTATGTTGTATAGTCTATGCAAACAAGAATTGCAGCAGGGCAGCTTGTAAATTGCAGTTTTATGCACTTTAATTAAGATTTACATCCGGAAAATAATATTTGGTTAAAACATCTGGATCCATGCCAGCTGTCTTCTTTCCCTCCCTCCCCTGTGCAGAAAGAAAGTAAAATTTAAATAATGAACTCTTCTACAATTGCACTATTTCTTCTCCGATTCCATTTTATTGAAATCATCATCAATAAACCCCGCCCAAATTCCATAAATATAAAACTTTCTGTTCTTTCAATTTACGTCACATATATTCACCCCGATGCTCCGTCCAATGTTTTAATTTGCATTAATGTTGACTCCTCCCAATATCTGCTTGAGTTGTCTAGTATTAATTTTCTTTTCTTTTTTTTATATTTTTCTACTATTTTATGAGTTAAACGGCATTTTACACACATCTGGTAGTGGATTAAAGTTCAGAATTTAAATCATTTTGATGAAAGGAATATTTAATTTTTGTTTTCCCTTCTAAAACAGGCAAAAGGCTGGCGTTAATATAAACTGAAACTATTTATAAAAATTCTTTATAACCCAGTCGGTGGTTCAAAAAACTTTAAATGCATGAAACTGAAGTAAATGCTTGTTGAGATACTGAATTCAGGTTAACAAGTAAAACTGTTTCTAAAGACAAAAGGCACTCAGAGGTTTATATAATTCATCTTAATTTTTTATAATTAATTCAAACATTAAAAGTTCTCTTGAAACTATCTTTTTCCATATGAGTTTTTATATATATATATAGATATACAGTAATTCTAGTTTAAAAGAAACTACAGTAATTATACTATGATTACTTCAGATTTTTGTATACTGATTTCTGAAGCTAAACTGTTTTCGTATTTCAATAGATATGACTTTTAAGTTAACTTTATACTAAATTAGAATAGCAGATGCAGATTTTTACATTCTTTTATGGTTAAGTAGATTCATTGAAGTCTATTTTGAATGATTCGTAGATTTTTCTGGTCTACGTGTAGCATTTTCGATTTCAGTTTACTCACTTTATTTTTTAGTTATAATAATATTATGGTCTTAATAAGGTTAAGAACAAAAGATTTCTCTTTTTTATCGTTATATTATTACGTTAAACTTATATTATATATAAGAGAAAGCGTAAGTCGTATAGACAAAAGCAACTGAGATAAATAATTGGATGACTCGTGCGAAAAATATTCCGTTCTTAGAAAATTTATGGAATCCCGGTAACGAGATACATTATTGGGCGGAGAAACTGATGATTTATTTAATTAAATTCTGTTGAGAAATGGCGTAAATTGATCTTCTTCATAATATTTTCCAACATTAAAAATGTCGCTGGTCGGTCGCGCGATAGCAGATGCCATAGGAGAAAAGGGGAAGATTCAATTTTATTGAAACTCGAACCTTTAACTAATTAACCTTTCGCATTCCTTGAATTTTGTTTATTGCCATTTACTCTGCTTCAGTGCAAAATATACGCCTCTTCAGTCTGCTTATGTACTTCACAATAAGTTAACTTTTGGATAGGAGAAAGTTTATACCAAATTAATTTTTTTTTCGGGTAGAGATGTCTTTTGAGCTGAAGACTAATTTACTTTTGCTAACTCGTTTAACGCTTTGCTAAGAAGAAAATAAGCGGTAAATTTAAATTTCAGACAAATTAATGAGATAAAAGTCAAACTGCCAAATAGTTCAGTCCCATTTTGAGTAAATGCAGAACGAGGAAATTTATCGATACCAATGAGAATTGTATTAGCATCTTTGGGCGGAGTCTGGGTAAATCCGCTTGTCGAATCGAATTAAGAGTTAAAAATTAAAATTCGGCTATCTCCCAAGGCGAAGTGAAATCTCTTAAAGGCGAAACGGCATTAAGATACTTTGTTAGAGCGCGTGTATCAATCCTAATGCGAACAATGGAATAATGTAGTAATGATTAAATCCATCCCGTCAAAATCTCCCATTGCGGTTCTCTACATTTGATGGATGGAAAGCGGGACAGAAACGGAGTATGATGAATTATCATGGACATGGGATTCTCTGCGGGCTCATTTATTTTCTCTCTCGAACTTTGATGTGGATGATAATTATCTCGCGATAAGCTACGGTATTCGTGTACTTACAATCATCC
This sequence comes from Centruroides sculpturatus, assembly GCF_000671375.1. Classification (NCBI taxonomy): domain Eukaryota; kingdom Metazoa; phylum Arthropoda; class Arachnida; order Scorpiones; family Buthidae; genus Centruroides; species Centruroides sculpturatus. The sequence goes on from NW_019384382.1 coordinate 763,954, forward strand.
AATCGGACTTGTTACATGCCACGAACAAACACTGCCTCGAGTTGCTAAGTTATTCCGTTCAAAGGTGTCCTTTACAATAACAGGACATTAACTCTGTTCTCTGCTCTCAATTTCTTGGCATTTTACATTTTTCTTTCGTTATTTTAACCATTTACTTGAAATTTATCATATTTTCTATCAACCCAAAAAGTTTGAGACTAATAAAATTAAAGTTTATTCTATTTGTAGGTCATTAGAACATCGGGAAAATATTCTTTCTCCCTTCAATTCTTTGCTACATATGAATTGTAATTTAAAAATTAACTAATCTTATAAAGTTTTAAGATAAATTAATTGATACTTAAGTTATTAAACGTTTATTAATTCGTTTAACACGATGCAAAATACTTTTCAGTTAGTTGGAGTGTGTGTAGAAAAGTTTTCTTTACTTAATATAAATGGCGTAATATATTTAATTTGTTATAAATGTTGTAGATGTTTTTCTAAAAGTTTTAATTAATTATAAGTGATAAAACACTCTTCGAGTCTCTATGAGTAGTTAAAGAATTTTATAATGATTTAATTCCTTATAAGCGGGGTAAAATGGGCCAGTAGTTACTTGGTGTTATGTGAAGAGTAAGCGGGAAAAAACAACATGATCAGAAAACTAAACATGGTATTAGACTAAAAAAATATTTTGAGATAAAAGGGGAAGTCGTTATTAAATTAAGATTTTAATGAAAATAAACTTAATTAAATTCCGGATGATTTATGAATGTTCTACTTTAGTTTTACTTCATATCTATTTATGGTATTTAAATCATTAATCATTAATCGTTTATTTAATTAAAGTAGATTACTTTGGAGGAGCTTTCCGCTCCGAAAATCAATCCAGTGAAAATTTTAATATTTTAACTTTAATACTTCATCTTTTCTTGTTTTGCTTTAATTAAAATAAAATTTTATCATTTTAATTATTTCGTAATGAATAATGCAGCATGATTTATTATCGTTTATCATCATTAGTGCTGCTGTCACCTCGTTTCATGTTATAGGCCTTCGATGTACCGAGCTTTTGAAACTATCGCTTCTACTGAAATACAACTATCAATATACTTAAAGGTGATGAAATTGCAATCATACTTTACGAAAAACCAATAAATTTTATTTTATATTTATAAAATTTATTATTTTTTCCAGAGATTTTTGAAAATTGACAGCAACTTTTAAGACGTTATGAAATTATTACGATTGTTATATTGGGTATAAACCCATTTAGTTACACTTAAGGAATAGTAAATAGGTTTTTATTTCTTCTCTTTATATTAGTACCAAACTCAGGATTAAAATTTCTACATATTTTTAAATATTTCTAAATCTATAAACATTATTTTTTAACATATTACTAATGAATAAACCAGGATGCAAGACGTGAAAGGTCTTTTATACCAAAGAAGAGATGCATATTATTGTAGATTAAAACTTATAAAAGCTTATTCTCCATTTCATAAATAATAATATCTAAATTTAAGCCTATATAAATTTTAATGCTGTTTTCAGATAATTCAACATGAATAATTTGAAAATTAGAAACTAGATGTTATTCAAATTAAGCAATATTTAATAATAAAAATAATCAAGAATAAATAAAATTTTAATTATTTATTACTTTAAACTAACATTTTAACTTTTAATATTTAGACTTTCTGAAAGTTTTGTTCTTTCATTTTTATTTAGCCTGCAGCTGCGACCTGATTAAATAAATTTCTATAGATTTATCTGCTGTTGTAATCATTTCTAAAATATACAAACGTTATACTGTATCTACTTGGAAATTTAGATACAAAAATCCAATGGTTATTTTTAAAACAGAAGTTTTTAAATTCAAAATTAAATTATATAAATTTAAAAGTCTGTATATTTTATGAGACATTTGATTGTTGCAGTTCATCTGAAGTTAGTGTACTCTAGTTATTTTATATAAAAATAAGAATTTACCATGTAGAAGCTAACTATCCGATTATTAAATTAGTTTTTATTATTTTAAATAGCTTTTATAATGTTAAACTGAAAATAATATTTTTAATATTAAAATATTTACAAATAATAAAAGTAGGCCTATATTTAAATATTTTTACATTGAAATTGTTGAGTTAAAATGAATATTGAGTCAGACGAGAAGTGAGGAAGGCCACATTCAATTTCAGGTGGATCTCGTGAGATCGCATCTTATATTGCAGCTTGCATAAGTGTATATACATTCAGCATAAATGTATGAAAAAATATAAATATATTATATTTATATAAAAATTTCTGACAGAAAAATTAAACATGCTCTATTTTATATATTATCACAGTATTAAAAGTCACAAAAGATCAGTTTTCCCAACCCTGGACATCTCTAGACAGTCATCTCAATTGTTAATTCCACAGGATATAACTATAAAAAGTTAACAGTTAAATTATAAATTAATTTTGTGTAAATTTGAAAATTGTATTATCAGAAAAGTCGAAAAACAACTTAAAATTTTTAACATTAAAATATAAAATGACAGAATTCTTAGGCAATTACTAAAATTTACTGCTGAGATAGCGCATTCCATTGTGCAGATTTTTGTCCTTACGCGATAGAGTAGCGAAAAAATCGTAAAAGAAAAAGTTTGAATAATTAATTTCGCAGTTAATTATCATAAATTCGAAGCTAAATTTGATTAAAACAATAATAACATGGCTGAGAAGAATGAGAAAGGTTCGATTTTCTTTAAAGAAAGGAAGAAGGAAAGAATAGAATATAAAAAGTAAGAAAAGTTGTCAATACTTTAATGATTCAAAACCGATCATGAAAGCAAAGTAATTAATCATTTTGGGTCGTCAGGAGATAAAACCACAATTAAATTGGGTAAGGATAGTAAAAGTAAAAATTATTTTGGGTGATAATGATTAGAGTAAAAGTTTCCATAATGGAAAAGGGGACGGGAGATATGGTCTTAAGTGGCTTGATATCATTGATTTATGTTGTTTAATATCATTTATGTGTAAAAGTAAAGCGAAAAAGACGTCAACGATGGAAAATTCCGTTAGGATAATGTACACAATTAACTTTTAATGAGATTGTAAAAGAAAAAAGGAAGCATCATAATTGCGTCATTTAGAAAATTGACGGGATTTGCCCTTTTTGTTACAAGAACAGCTTTGATTTTTATTAGTTGAAGTGGCGATTTTTTACGGGTCTTTAACGCGTGCTTTAAGTAGCTTTTAACATTAACTTGATGGTGCAAAGTGTTAAAAAGTCTCCGCCGAGAAGATAAAAATTTAAACTTTCCCGAAGAGTTTCCCTCCTAGTTTTTTTTACAGGGAAAGGGTTCCGTCGAAAAAATCTTTGGTTCTATCTTTAGACACCTTGAAATTATATTAGCGTTCGTGCACGGGAAGTCTCTTTAGTGGTTAAGTTGATATTTTCTTGATCTGTGAACGAATAATTTACTATAATTATCGTTATAATGTTTACTAGAAAAACTTTTTAGAGTGAATAAATCTTTGGGATCCTAAATATAACATTGGCAAACATTTTTATCTGGTAAAGTTTTTAATTGATGTTAGATTTTCAGTCGCTATTAATTGTAAGAAAAATTCTTCCTTTTCCTGTTACCTAAAAATTACATAGAATAAAGTAAGTCTTTAAAAGTCTAGGCGTAATATGTTCTCGATATTAATGAAGAAACTGGCAAATTTTTGACTCTAACATAAAATCTATGCCACACAAACTCATAGTAACTAGGATGATGATTTCTTATCTAAAATCTTATATAATGCTTAAATTAAATGGAATATAAATTTGTTTCTTTAAATATATCTCATAATTCATAGATACTTGTTAAATATAATCAATTTGAATTTATTTAATAGCAAAAAGTCATACATCTAATACAGTTGCATCACGTATCAGTTTTATTTTTAGATAGTTTTAATAAAATAACTAACTAAATTTAATTAATTAATATAATTTTTTAAACTATTAAATATGTCTAGACACTGCACTTTTTCGTTTTTATACTAAAAAGTTTCACTTTTTAATAGAATATAAAATATTTTATAAATTATCATTATTTTTTCTATTAATAAAGTTTTGAAATATCGAATATATTTTTTTTATTTTCGGGGCCAAATTTCTTAAAATAATAAAACCTAAAATATGTAGACTTTTAGACGATTCCGTATTCAATAAATAGGATCAAATTGGTCCTGGTAGCGAGAAAACTTTCTTTCTATTGACGAGAAAGTATTGCTACTGTTGGATTTTATCGCTGGAATTTCTTTTCCAAGTTCGATTGCAAATCGCCTAATAAAGTCTACAACATTTCACTCTGGATTTTCGACAAAGAAGGAGAAGATTAAGAATGTCTTGAGTGAAGAAGTGCGGTGATTTGTTGACCAGTTGAGCTGTCAGCCATGGATTAAGCAATGAATTGAAAAGATGGAAATTCGCTTCGAGCCACTTAAAATTACGCCTGAATGATACCAAATGTGGTTTAAAAAAGGGAATGATGAATACTTACCTTCTTCTACTAGAAGATATGGCATAATAAATTCAAACTTAACTTTTACGCGTTCGAAAACTTGTGTTCTTTTTTCCTCCATTTTCGGTTTTTATCTTATCCCTTTACGGTCTTCAGAAGTTCTGAGATGTATTACAGGGGGCCTAATGTAGAATCATGAGAAATGGATGGTAATGATGATATTTCAGGAAAAAATATTGCGTTTTTTTATTGTGTTCCTGTTCGAAAAGATGTAATAACCGAATGTTCCCATAAAGGCTAGTTAATTCGCAAAGTGGTAGTCTAAGTACAATAGATACGTTCCTTATCTACAAACTTCTTGCAAAAAACATGATGATTTACGATACTGGTAACTACATTGTCTTACTTCTTGTTTCTTAATTTAATTTATTCTTTTAATTATCATACTGTAAAAAATTATATGGCTCCAATTCTCCTTTTAGAATTGGAGAAGAAATTATTACTTTTTCTCATAGTCTATTAATTACTTAAGAGCTTACATGTAGAGCTTAAGAAGTGCTTTTTTTAAATTGTATTTTTACAATGTGATTTGTACAAAGAGACTGAAGTAGAAGGAAGGAACTTAATTCTTTAAATGTACTAAAAGACGATAGATCTAAATTGCCTTTAAGTTAACTTGACCGTTATCTGTAAAGGAACTTTAAAACTGATGATATTTGACAGTTTTACCACATCATCAATGTTATGTACCTTATTTTCTTGATGTTTTTAATATGAATTAAGAGAACAATTTCAAATTCTATTTCTATATTAATTTGATGCAAATTTCGAATTTTTACGTCATTTTTATATCATTTTGATGTTGTTCTTATGCTTCTTTTTTTAATGAGGAAGCTTAAAATGACGTCAAATGTACTGTACGTAATTGTGTACACTATTCTGATGAAACGAATACATTTTAATTAAGTTCAAGATTTATGATAAACAAATCTTCGATAAATTCTATTGTGAAAACTGATATTAAGCGTCCTAAATATTAAATTTTTAGTTAAAAAATAACATCATTTATTATATTGATAAAAATATAGACTAATATTTTTTTATTATCCTTTCGTATTAGCTTTACGATACTTATTTTTAGTACTGTACTTTAATAGAAAAGTTTAAAATTAATTAATTTATATAATTTCATTGACAATAACAACTAAAAATAGCGACGAAATTATTAAATTAATTACAAATTATATGACATTATGTCAATGGGATGGTCGAAAATGACATCACTTCATAATCTCCGGTTAATAAACGAAATGATAATCATAATAATAGCAAAAAGTAAAAAAAATTGAACTAAACTACATTATATAATTGAATTTTTATTTGAATTTTTATTTAAATTTTTAATTTTTTTATTGTAATTATAATCTATTTTTCGGAGAAAATACAAAGCATTTATTGCTCTTGTTAGGAAAAAATTTCATTTTAATACACTACATAATTATGCCTATATAATGAACAGTCTGTTTAAAATTGAAAATCGTGAATGTCCAGGAACGATAGTAAAAAAAGATTTTTTAAAATAACCTTTTAACATTAAGATATTGTTAAAAAAGATATAATAACTGACTGTTTAAGTGAGTTAATTCGCTAAATGTATAAAATGTGATATGCCTGAGCGGTTTTATGTCAAGAATTACTCGTTATCCATATCTATTTCTAAGAATAATTTTAAAAAAATTTGTAAAACATGATTTCGACAACCTATTTTATAGCAATAACATAAAATTTTTGCTAGTTAACGTTGGTCAAATGGATTAAAATTTAATTTAATTTTTATACATTATGGCCCTTTTTATGGATTTTTACACGATTTTTTTTATAAATTTTAATAAAAAAAATTTTTATTCTCTTTAAACAGTTTCAAAATCAACATTAAAGTAGTATTTGTGTTGCCTTTACCATAATTAAAACAAAATTAAACTGATTTTAAAATTTGTTTCGGTATGAAACTGCACGAAGTAACTAGTGAAGTGAATGCAGTGAGGCAGGAAGTGATATGAACATTGAAATAAAAATGTTAATAGTTTCCGTTTTTGTTACTGAATCATTCTGAAAATCAATGGATGTCTTACCACACGAATATGACGAATTTTTGACACTTAAATCGTATGCTTGATGTATTGGTTGGTCATAGCCATTCAGACACACACACACCACTTCAAAAGTAGTGAAACATGTTAACGATACTTCGACAAATGTTTATCAATCAAAATCTCTTCGATTTTTCACGAAAATAATATATTTTTTTTCCATATGTTGTGGAAATAAAAAAAAGATCGTATAATAATTTATAATTAAGTCGAAACTTAATTTTAAAAAATAAAACTCGAATTGTAGAATTGTTCTGGAGCAAAAAATTATGAAGTTTATTTAAATAAATTGTCTTATTACATAGAGAAGTAAAAAGGTTTGAAATCGGTTCCGCCCAATTTGAAGCTCTACTAATAGGCTACTTTCAATCTTTAAATACGATTTATTAAACTCGTTATTTTATATATAAATGAGTAAACTTATAAAGAAGGGGGAAATATGAGAGAAAAGAAAGCTCATCGATTGGAAATCTTGTAAAGGATCAAGAAGAGCAACGACAACTTTGTTACATCGCTACGAATAGAAAATATAAAGGAGTGGATCTCTTTTTTTCGACAGTTAAGGGAAGAAATATTGGGTTGTCAATCAAGTACGGTAAAGAAGATTGTGAAAGAAGAACGATTGTCTAATATCTGTATTCCTGCTAAGAATTATAAAAATGTCTTCATCTTTCTTTCTAAGAGACACTCGATCACTTTATTATAATTTACAAAAGGCAAACAGTTTTAAGTTACACATTTCTGCAGATTTGGGGACTTATTTTGTGTAAAAGAACATAAAAATAATTTCTAAAATGTATTTTTTTTAATAGACGAATTTGTTTAATTATAAATATTTTCTTTGGATTGCTACAAATACTATATTTTAGGGTTTAAAATGTCGGAATTTTTGTTTAGAGCTCCTAAAAAATTTTGAATTAATAGATAAAGATTAGGATCAGTTTAAATTATATAAAGAAGTGGAAGTTAAGTGGTTTAAGGAGCCGGTTAGATTTTTTTTAGGCGATTTGTAAGAGGGTAGAGGCTCCTGGGAGTTGTTAAGAGGTCTGTGGAACGTTTATGGGATTTATAGAGGGTTTGGGGAAATTATGTAGGGCTGAAGAGAGCTTTGGGGGTATTTTAAGGTTCTATCGATACTATAAGTTCTTAAGATTAAAATAATGTAAATATTTTATGGATGTTACCATTGAAAGATGTTTATATCCATCTGTACTCTTTCTAATATTTACTAATTATGCACACTATAAATTTGATTATAAATTAAAAATGTGTAAAATATTTAAAATTTATTATTCAATTAAAAATTCCTCGGACACGAAAAGAAGTCTAATTTAAAGTGTATTTGTCTTTTGACTACATATATTATGGACAAGTACATTTTAATTTCTTAAGGTGAAAAAGCGTGAATAATTTTAGGCGCTATCATCAATTAGGAAAGGAGTTGATGTATTTATAGCTTTAAACGTATGTTAAATATGCACAGTAGATTAGCTTTGATTTTGTTTAATGTGCAATCTTTTTATTGTGTTTTTTCTGATAGAAGAAATTTCTCTTGATTGAAATCTGCATATCATGCGTTATAAATTGCACTTAATGTTGAGTTAATTATTCACTATTCAAGCAGGAAAATCTTGTTTTAATAGAAATTATTTGTTCTCGGTTAGGGAAAAATTCTTTTTGAATAAGAAATAAAATAAATCATATCAAACGCGTAGACGTAGAATAAAAGAATTAATTAAATATCTGCATATAAATTATATGTTATTTTTAGGAATGAATAATATATTTATCAAATCCGTAGAAAACAATATAATTTGCAATTTAAAATCTTTCTACAGATNGCGTAAAAAAGGGAGAGAAAGCTGGGGTATATAAAATCTCTAATTATTTCTATTAATGTAAATTGAATTTTATTATAACGAGTTGGCTTGAATTTTGTTTCTTCTGAGATCGCAGCAATGCGCGACGGGTAAGCTAGTATTTTATAAGATACAAGGGAAGAGGCGCTTCACAGCTTCCATGGACGGCGTGCCCAGGGCCGGATCATCGCATAGACAAATAAGACAAATGTCCAGGGCCCGGTTTTTAGGAGGGCCCGGTCAAACTGTCTATTTTGAAAAGATTTGTAAATAAGATAGTTTACTTTTTTATTGGACAACAGTATATAATAAACAAATAAACAAAAACAAAACAAAATAAACAATTGCTTTTTATATGGTTATTGTGAATATTATTATATCAATATTATATAACCCAGAGCCGGATCATCGCATAGACAAATGAGACAAATGTCCAGGGCCCGGTTTTTAGAAGGTCCCGGTCAAATTGTCTATTTTGAAAAGATTTGTAAATAAGATAGTTTACTTTTTTGTTGGACAACTGTATATAATAGCCAAATAAACAAAAATATATTGCTTTTTATGTGGTTATTGTGAATTCTAAAATCTAAAGAAAATGTGTTCATATGTTTATTCTTATTGAAAGCAATTCATTCTCAGTATTAAAACGTGTAAAAAATTAATAAAACAGTATTAAAACGTGTAAAAAATTATTTACGAAACTCATTGAGCGAATCAAAATTAAATTCTTTAGCTGTTTTATACATCGAACAAAATTCTTTGGATAATATTAATTATGATGAAATAATTGATAATTTTGCTGAATTAAAGACTAGAAAACAGAATTTTTAAATAAAGTTTATTCATATTTATATACCGTATATCTGCGCAGATAAGACGATAGTTATATCATAAAAAAAAGACCCCCAAAATCCGGGGTCGTCTTATAGGACAGATACAAAAAAAATTAGATTGAAATTTATATAAATTAAAATCATTATAAAAAACGGAAAAACCCGTAATTATATACTAGTAGAGAGTAGGGTATGAGCACAAAACAGAATAGCCCATACGACGTTTTTGTGAATAGTCAAGGTCATTACCCGAATGCCCGAATCAGTGTGAATGTAACAATCGCAAGGCAGTGCTGCCAGATGCAAGAAAATAAAATTTGAAGTTCTTTTAAAAAATTACGAATAGGACATAATTCCGTATATGCTATACAGTGTTATTATCCAGATGATGATCGCTGGTCTAAACTAAATTCATAGGCCATTGATAGTTTGGGTCGTCTTATAGGACAGATATATTCTAAAACTATAAAACTTTGACGAAAATTTATACCTCGTCTTACCTGAAGGTTTTCTTATCTGCGCAGATACACGGTACTTACTTTTTAAAAACTGTCTTGGCTTTTATTTAAATTATCTTTTTCATTATTCAATTTACCTTTCATGGATAAAATATTATATTAATTATTTAAATATTAACCAAAATGGTTAAATTAAACAATTAATATTTTAAGGTAATACAGTATTATTATTGTATAACAACTTTTGTTAGACGTTTAATAAAATAAATTTCATTTTTTTTTAAATTTATAAACAAACTGTTCAAACTTTTCTAGAAAAACTAAAATTTATTGTTGTATATTAAATATTTTTTATTAATAAAAATTTAAGATTTGTTTTAGTTTTTCACATTATTTAGTTTTGTTTTATTTATTGTTTTATATTTTTTGTGTGCTCTATTTCTTGTGTGAGAGAGAAGGGGCCCGGTAAGAAAAGGTTAGGGCCCCAAAGTGGTTAATCCGTCCCTGATATAACCTTATTAAGTGCTTTTCTTTACAAAATTTGTTAATATTCTAAATCATAAAAATTATTTATAAATTTTTAATATAAATTAAACATGTAAATTTAGGCTATATTATATAGCTCTAATATGAATTACATTGTTTACAATTGTGCAATAATCAGAAAAATTATTGATTTCTGTAAGGAAAAAATGCGATTAAACTTAATAAACGAAGATAATTTAAAAATATATATTGACGTTTGTAATAGTCTCATATATAATTACCCTAAATTTGTAGGTTATTTATCATTTAAATTAAGAGAAATGACCAGTTAGAAACGGAGAATATTCTAATTTCTAAATCTACAAAAATTATATCTTAAAAATATTTTATCTACAGAAGATTTTATAACAAATATTCTGTCGTTATGTTTTGTCTTATGTCACTTTTATGTATTTTTACGGTTTGCGAGTTCTGGTGGAATATTCACACAGTGTTTAGCTACAGAATAATACAGAGATCAATGAGAACCTAACATTGCATGTTGGAATCATTTCACAGTATAATAACTTAGCGGTTACGTTCTCTGCAAGAAATGTAGAAACAAAAAGTTGTATTCTTTAGAGGAATAAATAAATGATGAAAATTTACAATTTTCAATTTTAAGTAAAATGAAACATTTATGAAACTGTTTTATTTTCGTTTTTTATAGGTAAAATAAAATATAACTATTCAAAAATAACCTTTAGCAGTCTGTACAGAATTCATTCGGTTGCGCAGATTTTTTAAAAGAAAAAATCCATAAAATAAAAGTAGAACTTTAACTTGGATTTTCTGTTGGATATAAGTCAGATTGGAGCATCACAAAGCTACTACAGATGGAAAACGCCAAATAGTATCTTACATAAGAAAACAGGGTAGTATATCTTAAGGAGAAGCAAGATAATTCTATCTTTTTTGCCTTAGACAACTTTCTCAAAAAGTGGATACTTTAGCAATAGTTGTCTAGAAAATCTCTCTTTAGCCTACCTTCCACTTTGTAATATTGACTATATCAGGATCAGTGTACAGTTTCAGGCAATAACCCCCTGTAGACTCCAATAGACTTTCCTGTACTGCAGAAGGTTAAGAATAGCCATGAATGTGCCCTTACCTTAAGCATACCCAGAGATATAAAAGTGTCGCGAAGTTATGGTTATCTTGCTAGGAAATATTGTTTAGACTTTCGATTTTAAAGACACTTGATCGATAGCCAGTTAAATAAAATAAGAAGCAAAAGAAGGAAAGAAAAGTTTAAAAATGCATATACTTTATACAAGTTTTAGAATAAAGATTTATATCAATGCAATAATAGAAGTATTGAGACTGTATTTGATGTTATTTATGGTCAATTGGAGGATCAGGTACAACATTAAACATATATCTTTATTTCCAAGCTATTATGGAAAAATATTCTTTCCACCTGCTCTTGTGCAGCAGTTTTGAATGGATTTTTCTCTTTGGTTATTCATTATTTAGGATTTACTTAATGTTTGTTTGTAAATATTCTTTTATCTTGTTTATATAATAGAAATGCTTCTGTATGAGCACAAAACAGAATAGCCCATACGACGTTTTTGTGAATAGTCAAGGTCATTACCCGAATGCCCGAATCAGTGTGAATGTAACAATCGCAAGGCAGTGCTGCCAGATGCAAGAAAATAAAATTTGAAGTTCTTTTAAAAAATTACGAATAGGACATAATTCCGTATACGCTATACAGTGTTATTATCCAGATGATGATCGCTGGTCTAAACTAAATTCATAGGCCATTGATAGTTTGGGTCGTCTTATAGGACAGATATATTCTAAAACTATAAAACTTTGACGAAAATTTATACCTCGTCTTACCTGAAGGTTTTCTTATCTGCGCAGATACACGGTACTTACTTTTTAAAAACTGTCTTGGCTTTTATTTAAATTATCTTTTTCATTATTCAATTTACCTTTCATGGATAAAATATTATATTAATTATTTAAATATTAACCAAAATGGTTAAATTAAACAATTAATATTTTAAGGTAATACAGTATTATTATTGTATAACAACTTTTGTTAGACGTTTAATAAAATAAATTTCATTTTTTTTTAAATTTATAAACAAACTGTTCAAACTTTTCTAGAAAAACTAAAATTTATTGTTGTATATTAAATATTTTTTATTAATAAAAATTTAAGATTTGTTTTAGTTTTTCACATTATTTAGTTTTGTTTTATTTATTGTTTTATATTTTTTGTGTGCTCTATTTCTTGTGTGAGAGAGAAGGGGCCCGGTAAGAAAAGGTTAGGGCCCCAAAGTGGTTAATCCGTCCCTGATATAACCTTATTAAGTGCTTTTCTTTACAAAATTTGTTAATATTCTAAATCATAAAAATTATTTATAAATTTTTAATATAAATTAAACATGTAAATTTAGGCTATATTATATAGCTCTAATATGAATTACATTGTTTACAATTGTGCAATAATCAGAAAAATTATTGATTTCTGTAAGGAAAAAATGCGATTAAACTTAATAAACGAAGATAATTTAAAAATATATATTGACGTTTGTAATAGTCTCATATATAATTACCCTAAATTTGTAGGTTATTTATCATTTAAATTAAGAGAAATGACCAGTTAGAAACGGAGAATATTCTAATTTCTAAATCTACAAAAATTATATCTTAAAAATATTTTATCTACAGAAGATTTTATAACAAATATTCTGTCGTTATGTTTTGTCTTATGTCACTTTTATGTATTTTTACGGTTTGCGAGTTCTGGTGGAATATTCACACAGTGTTTAGCTACAGAATAATACAGAGATCAATGAGAACCTAACATTGCATGTTGGAATCATTTCACAGTATAATAACTTAGCGGTTACGTTCTCTGCAAGAAATGTAGAAACAAAAAGTTGTATTCTTTAGAGGAATAAATAAATGATGAAAATTTACAATTTTCAATTTTAAGTAAAATGAAACATTTATGAAACTGTTTTATTTTCGTTTTTTATAGGTAAAGAACAATATATGATGTTATTACTTTTAGTTTTTCATTCTCTTCCGGAAGTTTGAAAGCGCCTCTTAGCAACTGTCTGTTTGTCTATCCTTCCATCCGTTCTTTGCACTGGTTGAACAGATAAAAGTAAAATTTTATAGCAAATATATATATATAGGCCTATATAAATAATAAATTATCGGCACAGTTTTATCTTGAAAATTCATGTAATGACTATCTTTCAGAAATTAAAATTTAATTTCTCTCATGGGATTTTTAAATATATTTTAGCATTTAAATGAATTGATTCTTTATCCTTAATAAGGAAATAATCTATTCCATTTATAATTCATTTAAATGTTAAATTATAAGAAAAATAACTAACTACTGTATTTTGTGTAGCTTTCGTAATTTTATTTACAGTTAAATTTTTAATTGAATTTTTTACATTGATCAAATAGATGCATAATTGAATTTTCATTTTTGTTTTTATTTTATTTTAATATTCTTTAAATCTTTTAAAATATATTATTTATTTTACATGTTCAGAAGAAATTAAGTTTTATTTTCAGTTTAAAATATTACAAATATATTGAAGTTTTCTTATAGAATTTACATCTGTTTTTGATTAAACAAATTAATTACTTTAATCATTTCCTATGAAATACAAACTTTTTATCTTAAAAAAACAATTAATATAAAATTTTAAAATTCCTTTTAATCATTGAAAATCATATTTCGATAATTTTTTAAATGTTAATTTTTTTAAATGCAATTTCAAAAATTTAATTTTAAAAATTAAATATTTTTCTACAGTCGCCTCAATACTTAATCCTGGGGAAAAATTTCATAAATTAATTTTATAAAATGTATTTTTCCTTTTTTTTCAAAATTTNACATATTAGTCAGCCCACAATTCTATAATGTCTGTTTTTTTTCCAGATAAAAGTTGCCTTACAAATGTATAATTTAATATATATGTAGTATGTTTACAGTATATAATATATATTATATAACTGTAGGCCTATACATAAACTCTTAAACTCTTGTAATTGAATATAAATTTAAAGTAAAATAAATTATTATACAACCAACCAAGCATTTAAAACTGTAAAAAATAATAAAAATTACCAAAAAAAATATAGGCCTATATTTTTAATCTTTAATTTTATTCAATAAAAATTTAGCAAGCATTTTCGTTTTTTAAATTAAATAATGCATTGTAAATACAGTATTTTATGAATTATAAAAGTATTTCACGAATAGTTAAAAATATAAATATTCATAAAGTTAATTTTTATTTTAATCATTTAGAGTTGAATATATTTTTGTTGAACAAAGTATTATTATTATAATTAAATTGTGTTTAATGATTAAATTATAACATTTTAAAGTCTTATTTATCTTATTTATTATATAATTTATTGTTTTTAATTGTGACAAACATATTGCTATATAATTTTAAATTTTATATTAAAACATTCCTAAAACACTTAATATTTTTTTATAAATAAATAAATAAAAATTCATTTTCATTTCCATAAAAGTTAATTTCTCTTCTATTTTCATTTTCTTTCGGATTTTCACAATTTGAGTTTTTAATTTTTAATTTTGAAATTGAAAACCAAGAAACAATTTTTCAAATAAATATAATAAATTTAAAGCTTTTCTTGTTGGAAAATTTTACAATGAATTTTCGAATTTTTAATTTAGAGTATTTAAAATCAAAGAAGTAATAATATAAAAATCGATTTTTAAATTTTGATATAAAAACTGAAAAGAGTTTATTTCATTGCATCTTGTACTGTATATCTCATAAAACTGGTCGAAATCATATGTCGTTCTCCAGTAGATTTAAAAGAAAAATCGGAAAAATTTTTTATGTATAGGCCTAGATATATTATATAAATATAGATATTCTTGTAAAAAATTCAGTATTTTTCTGTGTTTAACATTCTTTTTTAATGAAATTTATCTTCTGTACGACTCAATATATTTTAATCAAGAATTTGAGCAGTTTATCGAATATATATTTTGCTGAAGTACTCTCAAAATATATCAATATATTTTGTATATTGCGACATATACAGCTTGGGTTCCTTGTCTTGTCGGAACTTCGAAACGTTTTAACGATTCAATTTTTTATTTTGATGACCGTAAATTTCGTAAATATTTTTATATATAAGTATGTACACAGTGCCATCAATAAAATGAAGATATCTTATTCGATTTCTTGCAAACACCCCATACTATTACAGATGGCAAATGTTTGCCGAACTATATTTTTCTCCAAATGCATTTCCATGTTTTCTATATAGCTTACTATATTTCTCTTTTATTCTAGAATATTTCGATTTTTAACCATTATATGAACCTTAACTCATGATTTTATAATAAATTTCAGTCGATTTACCAGAAAATACAATAAATCATGTATTGGCTTATTTTATTTATTTAAAAAATTTATTGTAGAAAAATGTTTATTTGTTTTGTTATCTGTTTATCATTGTTCTATCTACAATATATTGTATATAAATTTTTCTTGTTTCATTAGTCGATTAGTTTCTAGATATAAGACCATGCAATGGATTCCTGTTGGATAGAGACCATACGTTTTTCTTAGATTTGCAGAAGTACTGTAATCAATCTCTCATATCCAATAAATTTTATTCAGTGGATGATAGTACTTCGCTTCTCTTATATTCTTCTTCCAGTTCTTTATTCTACTCAATATTCTTATTTGCTCTTTGAAGTTTCTTCTTTAAGTTCCTCTAATTTGCATATCTATCTGATTGAAAACTAACGGTTTCGGTACAATTTACATTTTCTTTCACGGTTCTAAATTCGTGAATGATTATATTTCAATGTTTGAATATGATATAAATGAAAATATATGTATGTATATATATAGTTATGTGATTATAATTAAATAATTTACATCTCTAAGTTAATGGTGGCATTATCATCGCAATTTCACTTAAAGGAATAAATTATTTTGTTATTCAAATTTGTAATTATTGAATATAATGTTATATCTTTAAATTTGAAAATAAATACAGCAATTTTCCTGTTTTGACTTTATAAATTAAAGATTAAAATGTATTCATTTGTAGCCAATATTTACTTTTATTCTATACTCTTATATATAAATAGATTGTTTTCACCATAAAGATGTTTATCAGTTGCTAAAAACATATAAAAGTAAACAAATTAGCGGATATACATTTTCACATTTTTATTTAAGAGAACGATTGTTATAATTCTTTTTAATTCTTTGATTTAAAAAAAATTAGGATTTGATATTCCACAAGAAATGTTTTCGCTGTTATCATCACTTCTGGCTCTCCTGCTCTATTTACTTTGCTGTTGATAAATGAAGGGGTTTTTCACACGCCACATTGAAAGATACAGGTCTCAATTTGACATCAGAGTTAAATTATAGGCTATATCTACATTACATGTTCCGATCGTAAAAGCTATGAAAATACGAAAAATTCCTCTCTATATCCACATTGAAAGCAGAACATATCCACATTATATTTAATTTATTATTTTCTCTCTCACAGGATAATTTTCTCAAAAGTTACATTTAAAAATATAATTTTTTTTATTAAAAATACTTCATATTACATACATAACTACACATAAATTTCTAAATTATTAATGGAATTTTTTTTCAGATGAAATAAATCAAAATGCATTTAATACACTATTTTAAAATTGCAATTTAAAAAAGTTCATATAATATTAAAACCAAAATGAATTAAAATGATTGAAAAATATAATGGTTACTCGCATTTGCTCCAGGGTATAGTACAGTACCGTACAGTACATACAATAATAAAAAAGAGGAGTGCATGAGAGATGTATACAAGATATCAAGGGTTATATGATATAAGGATGTGTCGTAGAGAAAGGTGATTGAACACGCCTCAATATATTCTTCTAAAAATTCATCTGGAACGAATCGTTTTCGAAAACTTACTTTGATTAAATTTTATATAGATCCTAATGTATCTCATCTTACGTATGAAATTCTAGAAAATAAAGTATTTTTTATAGATATAAAAATTTATACTTTGACAAATTTTTATGAAATTCTATTGCAAATTACTATAATATAAATTCAACGAATCACATAGTAGCTAAAGTGATTACAAAATCAATTATATCTCTATGAATAATTGCAGAAAATGCTTATAGAACGGTAAATGTGTTGTCTCCAAATTTTACTTTCATACGTGAGCTTATTTTGAGAAGAATTATTATTGTAAAAAAATTCTATGCTGACCATTATATTTATTGATGTACTGTACATTTTCTAAATTTCAAAGATATGCCATCAATAAATCTTTTCTTTAGACGTTAACGGTTTCATTTTTGCCATTTATGTTAAAAAGAAACACTTGGAAAAGCAAATTTATGTTCACACTCACAAATTTAACATCTCTTAAATTTGATAATCGATGCACTGTACATTAACAGAAATATATTGATCATTATCCTATTAATAGAATTATTCTCGTAAATACCATTAAATTCGACATAGAACAATACTAATGCCCTTGTTTAAACGTAACCTCTTATAAATGAGTAGTCCGTTTGTTTATCCGCCTTGAAGACCGATAAGGTTCGAAACCGATAATTTTTGTGTTATGATTCAATGAAGCTTTCTTTCTCGATAAAATTGATAACTTATCGTTATAACACGGATTTCAAGTCTTTTTTCTTTTTCAGCTATATAATTTATGGACAGAAAATCATTTTTTTAAGATTTGAAATAAATTATTAATATTATATAAACTACTATCATTTTTGAATATATAAAAAAGACTGGGAAAATTTTAAGATTTCCTGACAAAGAATTTTTTCAATATAGACACATTTAACTCGAATTATACCTACAATTTAATTTATATGATATAAATTATATCACATATTTGAACGAAATACTTGAATAAATTGAAAAATAATTCTTATAATTGCATGTAATTTTGTCTACGTTATCACTATATACTTATTAAAATAGTAATTTTGGTTTTTATTTTGTTCGCCACATAATACTAGTAATAATAAATGGACTGTTTACAATGATATACCTTGCGTAAAAGTATAAAAAATATCTAGTATAACGGACATTTTTTATACTTTTATATATTATATTACACAATTAACTAGTTAAGCTTTACAATCATATAATATATTGCATAATTATAAAGATTTTAATGTTGAGGTGATGCCATTCATTGAAAATTGGACGTCGTCGAGAACTTATGCAGTAAGTATATTATGAGTAAATGTTTCAAAGAAAATTCCCTTTCTTTTGTTGAAACATTACTTGGTCAAAGTAAACATTTTCATGTTCAGTTGATCATAGACATTTAAATGCAAACATTATTTCAAAAACCGGTCATATCCTGTTCGAGATATCTTGCAACATATATCAGTATATACATGGCTTTCTTATGAAAGAAATACTTTCTCCATACATTTTGTACATCTACAAGAAAATAAAAAGACAAAATTATTAGATTCAAGGAAAATATACAATAAAATAAACAACATTGTAAGGAATTAAATTTAAATGTGTATAAAATTATGTATGTATTTTTTAATAAAAAATGATAATTTTAAGTTTAAAATAATATAAAATATATTAACTAAAACAACTTATTTAAATTTTAAAAATATATTATTAAGGCTTTTAAATACTAGAAAAAATATAAAAAGCTGGGAAAAGTTGTTATGACATTGAACATAATTTTAAATTCATGCTCTTATATTATTTAAATATAATTAAACAAAAAATATTAATGGAACTATAAATTAGATTTCATTTTTAATTCAGTAGGCCTATATTTAAATATATTTATTATGTAAATATGTTTTAAAAAATCTCCAAAAATTATTGATATTTATGCAATTTTTGTATATAGTTTTTATTTTATAAATTATACCATGTTGTTCTTGTTTAAATGATAAGAATAATAACATGATCTTTTATAACTCACATTGTTATTTAAGAATGAAATAAATATAATAAAATATACTTTATTAATATTTACTATCAGACGTATTTATATTTAAATTATGTTTAAAGTTAATTTTCTTATCCTGTACATCAAGATTTAATATTACAGTAAAATTGTTTTTTAATTTATTTTTACGAAATTATTTAAAAAATTTAGAAAACTCGAAGGTTAAAAAATAATAATAAATTAAAGTTTTATTTATAAAAAAACCAATTAAAAATTAAAGTTCACTATCTTCTTAATCAATTTTAAAATTAATTTTTTTACGTTAAAAACACAACTATGTTTATAAATAATGTAGTTTTAAAGCTCAATAATCCTCTTAATTTTTATCTAAATTTTATTATCTTAATAAAGTGTTAAAGAATATTTAAATTTTAATTGTTCACACACCTTATATATGTAATCAAGATAAAGCTCGTGCAATGTAAAGATTTCTTTTATAAAAATATTTGCTCTGAGATAAGGGCAAAAATAGTGAAATTTTTAGACATAATTCTATCAATGATTCTTTTAACAAACAGATCTTTATCCTCCAGGTGCTCTTTGGTGCATAATTAGTGTATAAAGTAATTTATTGCAACCACTGGATAAAGGGATTAAGTATTCGCTAGTGTAAACACACAATCTAATAACCAGTCACCTAATTACATACTAAGTAATTACAACTGGTTGGCTACCATCTTGTTTTCACGTCATTTGGAATATTCTCAGAAATTTACACATGACTAAATTAGCAAAGAATATGCATAAGGCTTCAAAATGGATCGTTTCGATAACGGATAATTTCATTGGCTTATTGCCAGTCACATGACAAAAGCAAACTTTTAACGGCTACGCTGAATTGCTTAAGGTTTATTTACTTAATGTTAATAATCCTCTATTGAAAATAGTAATTTCTGAAAATAATTAACCAAGAGAAATTGTTATTTGTTTTTAGCTTTATTTAAATTAAGTCGACTATGGAGATTACATTTGGTTTGAAATTCGTAAATTTTTCTTCTGATTGGTCCATAGAAATCACGTGACGTAAGTCGTTGTTAGGGGATTTATTTTGTCATGTAATTATTTTATTATTATTATCTAAATCTGGAAAATAATTAAGCGTTAAATATTAAATTAAACGTTTTAAATTTAGTTAGAGAAAGTGATGACACATTTTGTAATCGGTTTTTGAATTTTAAATTTCCAATGCGATTGGTTTTAAATGAAATCACGAAAGACAATTTAAATTTTAAAATACTGTATTAAAACCCTTGTCTGATTAGTGTATGATAATCACGTGATATTAATCCGGGACAAAATGCATATCTTTATTAAATAATAATAATAGCTTGAAAGGTATTTGTATGATGCCATCTGTTTAATTTATTTAACAGATTATTCAACAGAATTGAAAAATAATTCTTATAATTGCATGTAATTTTGTCTACGTTATCACTATATACTTATTAAAATAGTAATTTTGGTTTTTATTTTGTTCGCCACATAATACTAGTAATAATAAATGGACTGTTTACAATGATATACCTTGCGTAAAAGTATAAAAAATATCTAGTATAACGGACATTTTTTATACTTTTATATATTATATTACACAATTAACTAGTTAAGCTTTACAATCATATAATATATTGCATAATTATAAAGATTTTAATGTTGAGGTGATGCCATTCATTGAAAATTGGACGTCGTCGAGAACTTATGCAGTAAGTATATTATGAGTAAATGTTTCAAAGAAAATTCCCTTTCTTTTGTTGAAACATTACTTGGTCAAAGTAAACATTTTCATGTTCAGTTGATCATAGACATTTAAATGCAAACATTATTTCAAAAACCGGTCATATCCTGTTCGAGATATCTTGCAACATATATCAGTATATACATGGCTTTCTTATGAAAGAAATACTTTCTCCATACATTTTGTACATCTACAAGAAAATAAAAAGACAAAATTATTAGATTCAAGGAAAATATACAATAAAATAAACAACATTGTAAGGAATTAAATTTAAATGTGTATAAAATTATGTATGTATTTTTTAATAAAAAATGATAANGAAAGATAGTTGTAAATTAATCCTAATAGTTTAATTTTCAAATTTAAAACAAAATTTTTTGTGATTGGCTGAAAATACAGATTGATAATTGAATTTAAAGCAAGTAATTGGTTATTTTCGGTCACGTGATACGTTGCGTGACGTCTACTATAAATTATCAAATGTTTGAAATAAACACTGCTTATTGGTCTATTATTAAATACGTCACATATGACTACATTTTAATTGATTAATTAATAATCATGCGTTTATCTTTATTACTTAATTTAATTATTATTCGCATGTTTATATGGTCAATAAAACATTAAATTTAAAGGAAATGAATTAATTTTAATAATTCTTGATCTAAAAAAATCATAAGCTGTATATATATATATAGGCTATATATTATTTTCTAATCGCATGATCAGTCACGACTTTTTCGTACTGGTCAACTTCGAAATTAAACCACGTAATTGACTCGTTTTGTCACGTGACACATTACAGTGCCATTTTTTGAAATTCAAAAAGATAAGCTTGTCTAAATGGACAAGTTTTCGAAACGAAGGCAGCCTATTGGTCTATTAATGATGTCGCCATACATTACTGTATTTTGGTCTTATCTTCAAAATATTCTTTTCTTCCTAAAGGTTAGGAGAGATGTAAAGAAGATAAAGTCGGTCGTAACGAGAGTTGGGCAGTATGGAGGGAAAGAAGAAGAAGAAGAAAAAGAAAAAATAAAAAACAAAAATCCTACCATTGCCACTTGTGAGTAAATAATAGACAGAGCACAAACTGCTATCGTGACTTGCCCATTAATGTATAGTGCTCCACTTGGACGGGCAAAGTCATTGCTGAACTAGTCTTTTTCTGCAGTCTAACGAGATTGAGCGTGATATTGGCTGCTGACCCATAAAATACTTCCCCAACTTCGTCGGGTGTTTGCCACTTCTACTTCGATCACACTTTTCCTTTTTTTACCCCTCTTAATAGCATCCAAAATGCCGTCTGGTACAATTAACTTCCAGATAGAAAAACGGACAACGGTGCTCATGCATACAGTTTAGTACTGGATATTTTGGGAACTCTTGAAGGGTCTACAGCCGGTTTCCTGCCTTACTAAGCAACTTACTTCACCAAGTTAGAAAGAAAAGCGCCAAATATCCGACTGTAGGAAAAGTATTTTTCTTTAAATCGTGTATTTATATTTTTAACTCCATACACAGAAAAAAAACATTCTCAATTAGGTGGCTAAGTAATTTAACTTGCTCGATAAATATTCTTCTCACGTAGCTTTAGTTGTATAGTAATTTATGACTAGAAAAACCTCGCTGGCGACCGAACCACAAAAACAAACAAGGTCAATACGTTAAGGTGTAAGCTAGCTATTTATCAACAGGACTTCAATCTAGCAAACATTAATTTTCGTCATAAGAAACCGTGATTTTCTTCTTATTCTTTTCCCCCTTTAACCTTGTATCTCGTATCGTCGACATATTTCAATCTAAGGAAATGATATCCTGTTCGTCTGAAAGCATCTTCGACGTCTGTCTGTGTGGCTCTTTTGCTTCTTTTATAAATCTCCTGTCTCAGTCTTCGAATGTTATTAATTAAATCTTAAATATTTGTATATGTTAGTACCTTCGGGCGATTCGGTTCTACGAATGTCGTCTATTTAAAATATAAAACACGACGTGTGAGCGAATCAATAAAGATATAAAGCTGTTGTATCTGTTTACCGCCTTTTATGAATGGAAAATAGAGAGATCCAATTAAAATAATTCCACCCTTGCATATTATATTAAAAATTGACTTGTATGTAACAGAACAAAAGGGAAACAAAATCCTCCAAGAGAAATCTTTAAGCTGATATGAGGAACGACTAACTTTACTTCCTCCAAGTTTATTGATGGCTTCCTGGCTCAACGCTTGATGTCCTGGCAGAATAATAACTCTCTAACGACTGCAATGCCTTCCGGAAGGAGAAAAACCTTTTAACCGCATCAAATTATTGTTTTCTTCAAGTGATTTCTTCTGTAGTTTTGTCTTTTCTCATTTTCCATATTTCTAATTTTTTTCCTTATTTTACTTCCCTATATTTTCTTAAATCGATTTTATTTTTAGAAACATTTTTATGTGGGTCTTGTTTATCAATGGAGAAATTTAATGATATCAAAAACTGTTTTATGTTTTCTCTGTATATGAATTGACAATTTAATTTCTTAATATATTTTAAAGTGCTTAGACCGAGACTGTATTATATATAAGTATTCAATAATATATTTTTCGTTAAGGAAATTTTTTTACGATCCTTGAATCTTTATAAAGGATACTTTAAGTATCCAGCTCCATGTTCTTATTTTATTTATTCTTTTAAATTTCTTTCCTGATTCCCTTAATAGGCACTGAATTGAGGGTTTCGACTCTTTAAACAGGATACCGAAAAATACGGTTCCTATTGTTAAGCTGTAGCAAAATCCTGAATTTTCCTTTTCTCCTGCCGAGTAACGAAGGTAACTATTAGTAGAGATTTTCAAGATTAAGAATGATGGCATTAGAAAATTACTTTGTGGTGAATAAATAATCATTTGCAAACTGTAAAATAATTAAATTTTAAGTATTAATTAATTCTTTTAAGAAACATAAAATGATAATTTTCGTCATTATAACAGAATTATTTTCGACAAAGAATGATAACCTTTATATATTTTAGCGACAGAAATAATCATTTTTAAAAGCATTAATTATTTATTTTCAGTTTAATAACTTGTTAAAATTTAGTTAAAACATAAATCAAAATTAATATTATGATATCTGCATATCAAATATATTTTTATAGACATAAAAATAATTTATTTAATAAGTATAAAATTATTTTTCCCCTCTGAAATAAAAGTCATTTTGAGAGTGGTGAGTGCTCAATTTTTGTTATTTCCATAAAAATAAAAAATATGATCAATTTAAATATTTATTTAAATAGAAAATTTGATTTAAAAATAATTTCCGATAGAAATATTAAAATAGAAAAAAATAATTTCAGAAACAGCAAGTAACTTTTTTATAATTTTAACAATAACTAAAGATGTAAGCTTCTTATAATGTCGTGTCAAAAGACTTAATATAAATTCTATATTTTAATATTTACATAGACAAATGATTCAATTTAAATATACAATAATCATCGTGCTGTGAAATATCTTTAGAAATAAAGGATAAAACTTTTGCGAGATCATAAAAATAACCACCTTCAAGAACAATAAATAATTTAGTAACAGCGCTACAATAATAATAAGCAGAAAAATTTTAATGAAAAATCTTAAAATAATTTTTCGTTACAATTTTATATAGTTATTATAATAAACAATTTGATAACATTTTGATAAGCCTCAGTAGAATCTATTGACACATCTTATAAAGGCCTATATATATAAGCCGAATATAAGACAGTTAGAACATCTTTCATTATCTATTTACTTATTTAATAAAATTTATGAGGACATCAGAAAGTATATTTACTTTTAACAAACTTAATATCAAAACACTTCTGTAATCGCATAACGACTTAATACACAGCAAAAGAGTTCCACACAAGAGCTTAAATTACTGATTCGCTTGTCTTTTATCTCATAATTAACTTCCTTCGATAAAATGATATATTATGTGTACATATTTATAGAATATATGTGTATATGTATATAGAAAGACAGAAGATTAAAATTTGAAATTTTAATAAAAGTTTTCATAACTTCAAAGATATTTATAAACTTAGAAATTATTTTCCCTCTACAACTTGTTGATGAATTGATCAGTCTTTAAGTCAAGACAAGACAATCTAAAAAGGAAAAAAAAAAGTAAAGTAAATAAGGTCAAGCAATGATTAATCACATTCTTCACTACAGATATTGTTGTCAAAGATATAGGGTCTGACCGCTATTTCTGACACTTTGGTCATATCAATAAATCATTGGTGACCTATTGATTCCCTTATGTGACTTTTATCCGCTTTTAAATTTAAAATTTTATTTTTTTCTTTACTCCACCTCTGATCAAAATAATGCCCGAAGGATATCAAAAATATAAATCAGTTCAATATATATATACAGCTCTATTTTTATTATTATTGTTATTTTAAAAAATATATATAACGTTCTTAAGAGTGACAAAAAATGAAAGCAGTTTAGTTATAAATGGTTATCTTGTTTTGTGGAACGATTGTACTTTATTATTATTTTGTTCTTTTATGAAAATATGATATTGTAGACGGTACTTCTCTTCCGCAAGATAACTTATAGCTCCTTGTCACTATATTTTATACTTGCACGAAATTATGTATGCTTTGTATTGTTATAAGATGTAATTTGTTGGATAGTAAGATGCAGTTTTATCATTTGATATTTAAACTATTTTTATATATTTCATTCCAATCATAACCTGAACTATTTATTAATCTTTATTGGAGTCAGAGCATTAAATTTTACGTCCCCAGATATGTAAGTTTAAAAAATTTGGGAATTCTGATAGCCTTTTATATTCATGAAATACTTCTGAACTTTTTCTTAGGTTAACCTATAAACGTTTATGAGCCTACAGAAGTTAGCTGTATTGTATTTGTTAATGAGATACTCAAACAAAGAAGTTCTATTAAAAAGATTGAAATTTGAGAAAAATTCATTACTGTTTATGAATTGAAAGAGTTTAATCTTGATTAGCATATAAAGTTGCTTTAGCAACGGTGCTTTGCTTTAAGAATTTCTGTTTATTTAAAGAATTATTATTACTTAGAGCATTTATTAATGAAATCTGTAATATTTAAATAACCTCTAGACAAGGAGCCTCTAAACTTTTACAAGTTATAATGAAATATTTAGTGATGTTCTGAAACATGATAAAGCTCTAACGTTCAATAACAGAGCTTTGAAACCTGTTTCAGATTGCAGAGGTTTAATTTACCATGCTTATTAGAAAAGCATGTGATATGTGGAATTTTCTTTTATAATATTTTTAGAAATATTTAAAATTCTTTTAAGCTAAAAAGATTAAAACTTTATTAATAAAAACAATTCTATGGATTAAATTTTAAACAAATGTTTAAAACTAGAGTAAACCTTTGTTTCAAGGGGGAATGTTATAGTTTTCTGGAGACTTGTTTAGAAAGATTCAGTATTAGGAATTTCTGAGCTTAAGGAAGTTTTGGGTTATACAAAATTGAAGCAGAATGTTTCACATTGCAGATGCCAGTTTTAAAAATTAATTTATAAAGGATTAATTATGAATGCTTTTAAAAGAGTAATGACTTTAGAATATAATATTATATCTTATATGTCTGCAATAACTAAGATTAGTGTGTTTAAGTAAAGAATTAAACCATCGGAATGGCGCCTTAGATAAAAATTATTCTCATTAAATTTTACTTGAAAAATTAAAAATAATTGCTTTAATCATTAAATGAGTTCTATAACATATAATTAACTAATTTTTTATTATTAAATTGGGTACATTTCTTGTTAATTTAGAATTGATAAAGATCAATATTGGATCAAGAGTTTATAGGGTAAATTGTTTTAAGTGCTTAAAACTATTTAGGGTAAGAAAAAAAACAAGATAAGAAACTTTTATTGTATTAAACTAGATGTTAAACTTTCTCAAATAGAAATCGGTATACTAAAATTCAATAGCTGTAGCCCGGAGCTCCGTTCTGAATTGTTGACAACCAGGCTAGAAAATGGAAAATTTTTGTTCCATTTAAACCAAATTATTTAATTAGTTTTAAATATTGAATAGTACTCGACCAAGAATATTAAATATGCAAAACTATTTGAGATAAAGTCTGAATAAGATCCTGAAAATTTGGAGAAAACTGCTTTTCCTGTAATATTCAGTTATTTAAATTTTAAAATACTGTAGCTTAGAAAAACATAATTTATTTATTTATTTTTTAATTGTGCAAAAGAGAATTGAATTTTGGCTCCCTCCCAATTATTTAAAAGATTGGTTTCCTGTTACGAAAAGTTATTTATTTTTGCGTTGGGATAATAAAATATTTAACATAAATTCATATTAATGCGGTGCGAGTCGACGTGTCGTTGGGAAGGAGCATTTTGAAAATTGATAGAATCATTGAATTGACAATGCTCTTAATCAATTTATACGAACATCAAGCGAATATTGTGCTACTTTAAGAGTTAAATTAGTTACATTCTACTTTTGTGGAACGTATGGAAAGAGAAAAATTCCTGAATGCATTTTTGAATCACGCAAAAAACTAGTTTGAAGATTAATGAATCATGAACTTCTCCGTACCAATTGTATTATTATAATAAAAGTTTTAATATTAAAATAAAAATATCTTAATAAATAATCATACAAATTTTGATATCCTAGTTGGATATGATTGTTTTTATTTTCTTATCAGAAAATTAAAATGTATTTCTTATCCTAGTATAGTCAGGAAATGCAGTAGACAAAAGTAAACTTAGAATGAAATAAGGTCGTAGAGAATGCTAAATACAGAACTCATTATAGCGAATTGGGAGGGAATCAAATGGTACAATAGTGCAAATAGTGCATCTAATCTGTTTTTCTTTCCCCCAACCCCGAGTTCGTTTAGAAGTATGAGAAATGTTATGAGTTTTAATAGCTTTTCTTATATATTTTTTTAAATTAATAATAATAATATAATACTGTATATTTCGCTTATTTATTTGTCTTATATGTTTTTTCAAATTATTTTAATTTGCATAGGCCTGTATTTGTTACTGGAATTTTTATGGAAACGTTTCTTTGAATTATATATAGCCTAAATCGGATCAATTTTATTTTAAAATAATTCTCAATAGTTTTTATAATTTATATTCTGTAAGCAGGGCCGTCGAAAGGTGATTTTTACCCCTTTCCCGGAGAAAATTTTATTAATAAAGAAATATTTTACTTATTTCATTTGTTCAAAAAAAGACAAATGGGGCCCTCTAAGGGACAAAAGGGGCCAGTCTATCCCCAAGCTCTCGATAGGATCCTATCTATAACTTACAAGTATCTGTATGTCCATAATTGAGATGAGCTGTATAGTCCATGGTGTGCTGTTACTTCACATCAAAATACAACTAAATAAAACTAAGCAAATAGGGAAAATATGCAAAATAATATTAATGTAATTCGCTTTAAGTTTGATTTTTCGTTGGTTTTTCTTTTTATAGATTAAATGACACGCAAATTATATGATAACATACGTGACTACATTCATATACATCGTGTTATTTTTAAATAATTCTAAGCTTTTGTAATACAAATTCGATAAGTTAAAAGAGTGCAAAGTAGGATAAATGTTAAGAATTTTTTATGATTTAATCTAATTATTCGAGGAAGTATTTGAGTAGTTTGTTAATGGGATAAAACAAATTGGGAACTAACAGAAACAATTACCTTAATAATTCAAATTATATGTTTAAATCTGCTCCGCCCAAAACCTAGATTAAATTAACAATAAATGGAAAATCCTTTATGCAATTAAATTTCCATTCTGCTTTGATTTAAATTATATTAAGAAAAGGTTGCTTAATTCGATTTTTTTTTTTTTTAATGCTTTTCGAAATTTTCAGATTTTTAAGCACTTGGGGAGAAGAAGAGATTAAACTTGTGATATGTATGGAAGTAATATTGATCTAAAAAATTATATAGTCTATTTAAATAAATTATATAACCTAAATAATAAATTTATAACAGTTATCTTCGTCCAAATTCAGGAAATGGCAATGTATTTTACTAGTATTTTGGGATTTTCTCAGTTTATGCAAGTAATCTATCCAATTTCAAAAATTAATGACGAAATTTTTATGCCATTTTACCGTTTAAATAAATTTTTGAGTGAAATATTAAAATCATTGAGATTGAAAATAATTTTAAAACAATTCAGGATTATAATTTAAATAATCACAATACAATTTAAAAAAAAAAATTAATAATATAATAAAATTAAACCTAAGATATTAGGAAAGTCAATTTCGAATAACTCCGCCCAAACAAAATGTGTTTAATCTTAATCAGAACTACTTAAACAGCAAATTATTATTAATTTATTCAAAAACTTGGCCGTAAGAAATTCCAAAGTTCTTTGTAGACTTTTAAATTGGGCAGTTTAAACAATTGGGCGGAGCTGATTTAACTTTCAATTTAGTGACAAGCTAGTTTCTACAAATATTTCCTTTCTTAGCCAAAAAATAGAACTTAGTTTGTTCATTGACAAGATTAGAAAGTCACTAGAAATCATTTAAAATTTTAACAGTTTAGTTTATATTACAGGTTAGAATGTGAACAATAATATAGAATCTAAGTAACTAGTAAGATATTTAAAATTTTATTTGCCTCGAAACATCCGTCGTCGGCTAAATTACTAATTTTTAAAAGCGATTCTAACGATAATACAGAAAAAATACTAACATAAAATTAAAGAGCTAAGAAAATTTGAAAAAGTTTCCAATAAGTCGAAGACCCAAATAAAAACGAGCTTAAACCACCTCCGCCCAAAAGAGAGAGAGATAAAAGTTCAAACTTAAATTCCAAATCAGAACTTAGATAAAGAACTTAAAACCCAATTCAACTCAGCAGATAAGTCAACAGTAAGAAGGACAAGGAAAAACAAGGTAAAGTTTATAAGTTCTTACGAAACGATGGAAGTAGACAAAAGAAAACGGGGAAGAAAAAGAAAGGAGGAAGTAAAGACGAAAAACAAAAAACAAAAAACTTTAATCCTCTTAAAATTTATCTCAAAGAAGAATATTTTGTTACAGACAAAATATTAGGTGAGACC
Organism: Centruroides sculpturatus; assembly: GCF_000671375.1. Taxonomy (NCBI): domain Eukaryota; kingdom Metazoa; phylum Arthropoda; class Arachnida; order Scorpiones; family Buthidae; genus Centruroides; species Centruroides sculpturatus. The sequence goes on from NW_019384382.1 coordinate 794,132, forward strand.
AATCGATTGCGGTTTAAGTAGAAGACATAATTATAAGTTGGTTAGCAGACCAGGCGAAACGATATGACTCTAATCGATCCTAAACTGTTTATCAATATACTTGTATTACACATACAGTACACAGTTTCATTAGGTAACATATTACCGTGCTAAGTCAGCACAATTAATCATGTTGAGTTAACTTTTGCAAACCATCGATAGATATACTCCACCCTTACTAACTTATCTGCTGTATCTTTTGTTAGTAGCAGAATCGTATCTCTGCTGTCGCTTTGATGGAAGGAGAAAAAATCAAGAAAGAAAGAAGAAAGTAAAATATACATTTATATATATCTTATCTGGTAGAGAGATGAGCGATTCAGCGTTACTTTAATGTTTTATCCAGAAGTTTTACCAAATTAACGGGAGTTGCGAGTAGAGTGATAAATGGTTAGTTGAAAAATTATATTTCGTGTTGCACCAGGTAATTTCTTTTTTTTTATCTTGCTTAAATCGAGGTGATATTGTAGTTTTAAATTGTGAATGTGGGTGTAATAATATAGAGTTCAGTTACTCTACGACATTATTTAGATTTTTTTTGAAATGAGAAATTAATTATTAAAGTACGATGAAATATTTAACATTTTTGATGGTTTAATTTAGCTTTTTGTTGGTATTTTAGACTTTAAATAGCAAAATTTTTTATATTTAATGGTAAATATTTTAGTGTAATGTTTATTCTTGGTGCCGATTATTTTAACGAGACATAAGATTAGTAAAAGTCACACATTGACTTAATAACGGAAGTAAAGGAAGGATAAAATTTAAACTTCGATTTAACGGATGCATTAAATTAATAGAAATCATATTCGACATTATAATGAAAATAGATCTGTAAAATGAATAGCAGATCCGCTTTATTGAAAACAGTGCTGAATTACGATTTAATGAAAACTGGATGCTAGTTAAAAATTCAGTCATTTAAGATTTTAGAAATTAATTTATAAATTTAAACTATTTAAAGTGATTTTAAAGTAAATTTATAGCTTAAATGAGAGAATTTTTTATAAGATATTTCTGTTATATGGAATTATATAATAAAAATTCGATTTTATTCATATTAAAAATACATTCATATTATAATACAGCTCCTTACATTAAAAAAAAAATCGTATAAAATTCTCATATTCGAAACAACGATAATAAGAGAACGATTTAAACGTTTTCTGATTTTTTAATAAGCTTGAATCATCTTGAGGAAGTCAAATAAAATTTTATGTTAAAAGAAATTAAGAAGATTTACGCCAGAAATATTTAAGAGATTGAAAAATTTACTTTCCACGCTGTTAAAATGTTAAGCGCGAAATAAATTTATTGCATTCAAAAACAATCTTGTAGATATAAACCAAAGACTAGAAGCTATTGGGCGGAGCTACACTTAAAAAACACATTTTAAATATTTTTCGATAAGGATAGACAAAGGCATAAACGGATCGATAAAGAATATTTTTTCCATTATCTAGAACGTGGCCATTTAAAAATTTTTATAGAGAGCGGATGACATTAAATAAAATTATCTGTTAGATTATTTAAAATTGTCTCGAACGACGAAAGAAAATATATATATATATATATTTTTCTCCCCTTTTTTAAAAGTGCATGAATAATGTAAAAGCAATAATTATTGTAGTATATTCTGTCATATAACCCAAAGGTAAAATGAATGTAGAAGGCTTTCAATCCGATTTAATGATCGAGTTATAAAGATACATAATTGTTATGCAAAGATAGGAAAGCTGTAAAGAGGTTAGTAAAATGTATGTATATATATTTCCTCTTTCGGTCGAGACACCGCAATTTCCCTTTACGTCAACTATATGATGCAAGAAAGTGGGGCTATCCTATACAGAAGCGTCCTAGTTTTTGTAGGAAAACGGCTGAGGTCTTCCGCATGGCTTACTGAATTGATTGAATGTGTCTCGATATCGAAGGATACATTATGATGTATGCTCATCAGTCAAGATTTAAGTTTACTCGACTGAACGTAAAAAGTTCGCTTTTTTTCTTCTTTTTCTTCTTCTTCTTCCTTTAAAGGTTTGCAACATGGCCAAAGGATTGGGAAAATTCCTAGAATGAAAGTTATTAATCGATACTTTCGGATCTTTAAATTGTTAAATTTATAATATCACTTTCTATAATTAATTTTGCCTCATCTCAATTTATCGGTTTAAGTTTTTTGAACGAGTTTCTATGAATATTGTTTTCTTTTTTATTTAAAAAAAAGTGGTTAAAATTGGTTTAAAATTAATTTTCAAGAACAAAAAGTTTTGTATAAATATGGAGTATAATTTCTAAATTAAAAACGTATTAAAATGACTTAATATGTAGAAATCTAAGGTGTTTGAGACCTGCTGATCTAATAACCGCTAGAAATTATAATTATTAATTTGCGATCTGTAGAATATGCATTTAAGATCTAGACATATTCTTGTAAATTTGAAAATTGTATAGTTAAGATAAAATTAGATGTTTAGATGTTGGATTAATAGAATATGGAAACTTAAAACGGAATATCATGAAAGAATCATGAACGTCTATTGGAATCATGTTAAGGGCAACAATCGATAAGTTTAACCAATGCTTAAGTGATCTTATTTTTAAAGTTACATTTGAAAGCCTACATTTTAAAAGTTGTTTAGCTAACATATTAATGTTAGACTTAGGCTATAGATTGTCTTGCAATTGATTCCACGAATTCTATATAACCTACTTTAGTACTTATAGCTTGAAAAATACAAGCAGTAGTGAAATTACAATATCAATACCAAAGAGCCAAGGCCTTGAGCCAACAGAGGTCCGAACATGTCAAGCAAAATAAAAAACTCACGGGCAAAACAATTGTTTCGATCATGGTTTTGACAGATTCTTCTTTTTTATTGATAAATTAAAATTTTTTTATAAAAGAAACACTCCCCAAAAAAGGCTGAAACACGTTTTATATATCTTTTTTTAAAAAAAAGAGCGTCTTTACATTCTGTCCTTTCTCACACCTTAGGAAGCAACAAAGTCACACAGTTTACATATGGCGGTAGAAAAGAGCCTCAAGAAAAATGTCGACTCCACCGTGTGTTTTATTTGTCCCATTCTTTGCGGCAGGGTGTGGATTGGAAGGGGGTCCACATCGGAATTTTCAACCACGGCCCGAAGTGATGTGACGTCACTGAATTCAGAATATTCTTTAAAAAAATAATCTTCAAACGTTTATATCTTGAATCCTGCATTTCTCCAGAGAAATTCTATTTCAGAATTATTTATAAAATTTAGATATTAATTTGAATTTTTAGATCAATAAATTATTAAAATCAGAGCATAAAGGTGTCAGGTATCAAGTTATGGGTTTAACATAAGGACTAAAAATTCATGAAAATATTATTCTGTATGTAAATTCCTAAACTCGGATACTATTCAAGAATTTTATTCAGACGATATTTAAACCTGTATTATATTCTGAATATATTCTTTTATAAAGAAAAAATTTGACTATTAATGAAGAATGTAATTTAAATAGTTGCTATCCTAAGTTCAAATCGATTTATAATATTTTATATTCATGAAGATAATCAGAGATTATATATTGTAAGTATGTGAATAATTTTTAACGTATTTAATAAATATATACAGCTGATCAGTCCTTTATTTACTCAATAAACTTACAAAAAAATTAGAAATAAAATATCATTTAGAAATTTAAAAGATTAAACACAGTATAACAATAGCAAATATTTGTACAACTAATACTACGAGTTCGATTAATAATGTATGCTGATTTTAAATATAAGAGAATTCTATGTCATTATTTGAATGGAAAATCTTAATATAGCTCTTCTAATGAAACTTTACGATTACAGCATTCTAAAAGAAAACGTAACCCATTACAGACGACATGAATTCATTTCTCTAATTGGCCGAAGAGAAAAACGAGTAAAGAGAGACGTGATTAGTGGATGTGAATTATGTTGTGATTGGATGGATCTTTCTCTAATTAATTTTAACAGAATCTGCATTTCCGGGAATGAAGGCTAATCATTATTTGTTTTCCGTCACTAACCAATAACTGGATAAAAGCACGTTCTCTGTTTTAAAAGATGCCATCTTTCTTTTAAAAAATCTTATTATAAAATATTTTTAAGTTATCTTAACCTATAAAAGATAGCATAAGATCAAGTTGCATCTTAATACGCATGTATAGAAAAAAACTGAATTGCATATTATCAATGGAAGCAATAATTTAAATTTTATATCAGAGAAATTTGATAGTATGAAGATGAGCGCTCTTATATAATCATTGTCATTTCCATTAATCCTATTCTTTTCCCAAGATCTTATAGACAGATTGCCAACGAGATGGGGGACATAATAAATACAAAACTTTAACTCTCAACTTCATTTAATATCGAAGAAAGATTAGAATATAGTGATAGGAATTCTAGAAACATATCAAAAATTCCATTATGATTTAATATAAAATCCCTTAAGAAGACTACTCATCAAAATCATTATAAATTTTAAATTTTTTTCCAATTTTTTAATTTGTTGGAAATTTTGTGGGCAGACGAAGAGACGAACAAACCGACGGATGGATGGGCACAGACTAAAGAAAAAAAAAGTGAATACAGAAGCTTTTTTTCTTCTTTAAAAAAATAGGTAAAATGAAAGTCAAAAACGGTAATCGTCTATCTCGAAAGATAAAAGTTTAAAAAAATATTTTTTAAAAAAGAAGTAAAACCGTTAGAAATGATGTAAATCGATAAATGTCTAAAAATCATGCAAATAAATATCAGACTTTAGAACGGTTATTTTAATATATACCGTATAAACTGATATCGATTTTTATGAAAGTTATGATAAGATATTTTAGTGTAAATTCCAGGAATTCCTTCACTCGCTCTTTTCTAGCTTTTTGTTACTGAAGAAAATTGTTTCTGTTAACATTCTTCTTCGAGATGCTAAACGGAATATCATGAAAGAATCATGAACGTCTATTGGAATCATGTTAAGGGCAACAATCGATAAGTTTAACCAATGCTTATGTGATATTATTTTTAAAGTTACATTTTAAAAGTTGTTTAGCTAACATATTAATGTTAGACTTAGGCTATAGATTATCTTGCAATTGATTCCACGAATTCTATATAACCTACTTCAGTACTTATAGCTTGAAAAATACAAGCAGTAGTGAAATTACAATAGCAATACCAAAGAGCCAAGGCCTTGAGCTTACAGAGGTCCGAACATGTCAAGCAAAATAAAAAACTCACGGGCAAAACAATTGTTTTGATCATGGTTTTGACAGATTCTTCTTTTTTATTGATANCTACATTTTAAAAGTTGTTTAGCTAACATATTAATGTTAGACTTAGGCTATAGATTGTCTTGCAATTGATTCCACGAATTCTATATAACCTACTTTAGTACTTATAGCTTGAAAAATACAAGCAGTAGTGAAATTACAATATCAATACCAAAGAGCCAAGGCCTTGAGCCAACAGAGGTCCGAACATGTCAAGCAAAATAAAAAACTCACGGGCAAAACAATTGTTTCGATCATGGTTTTGACAGATTCTTCTTTTTTATTGATAAATTAAAATTTTTTTATAAAAGAAACACTCCCCAAAAAAGGCTGAAACACGTTTTATATATCTTTTTTTAAAAAAAAAGAGCGTCTTTACATTCTGTCCTTTCTCACACCTTAGGAAGCAACAAAGTCACACAGTTTACATATGGCGGTAGAAAAGAGCCTCAAGAAAAATGTCGACTCCACCGTGTGTTTTATTTGTCCCATTCTTTGCGGCAGGGTGTGGATTGGAAGGGGGTCCACATCGGAATTTTCAACCACGGCCCGAAGTGATGTGACGTCACTGAATTCAGAATATTCTTTAAAAAAATAATCTTCAAACGTTTATATCTTGAATCCTGCATTTCTCCAGAGAAATTCTATTTCAGAATTATTTATAAAATTTAGATATTAATTTGAATTTTTAGATCAATAAATTATTAAAATCAGAGCATAAAGGTGTCAGGTATCAAGTTATGGGTTTAACATAAGGACTAAAAATTCATGAAAATATTATTCTGTATGTAAATTCCTAAACTCGGATACTATTCAAGAATTTTATTCAGACGATATTTAAACCTGTATTATATTCTGAATATATTCTTTTATAAAGAAAAAATTTGACTATTAATGAAGAATGTAATTTAAATAGTTGCTATCCTAAGTTCAAATCGATTTATAATATTTTATATTCATGAAGATAATCAGAGATTATATATTGTAAGTATGTGAATAATTTTTAACGTATTTAATAAATATATACAGCTGATCAGTCCTTTATTTACTCAATAAACTTACAAAAAAATTAGAAATAAAATATCATTTAGAAATTTAAAAGATTAAACACAGTATAACAATAGCAAATATTTGTACAACTAATACTACGAGTTCGATTAATAATGTATGCTGATTTTAAATATAAGAGAATTCTATGTCATTATTTGAATGGAAAATCTTAATATAGCTCTTCTAATGAAACTTTACGATTACAGCATTCTAAAAGAAAACGTAACCCATTACAGACGACATGAATTCATTTCTCTAATTGGCCGAAGAGAAAAACGAGTAAAGAGAGACGTGATTAGTGGATGTGAATTATGTTGTGATTGGATGGATCTTTCTCTAATTAATTTTAACAGAATCTGCATTTCCGGGAATGAAGGCTAATCATTATTTGTTTTCCGTCACTAACCAATAACTGGATAAAAGCACGTTCTCTGTTTTAAAAGATGCCATCTTTCTTTTAAAAAATCTTATTATAAAATATTTTTAAGTTATCTTAACCTATAAAAGATAGCATAAGATCAAGTTGCATCTTAATACGCATGTATAGAAAAAAACTGAATTGCATATTATCAATGGAAGCAATAATTTAAATTTTATATCAGAGAAATTTGATAGTATGAAGATGAGCGCTCTTATATAATCATTGTCATTTCCATTAATCCTATTCTTTTCCCAAGATCTTATAGACAGATTGCCAACGAGATGGGGGACATAATAAATACAAAACTTTAACTCTCAACTTCATTTAATATCGAAGAAAGATTAGAATATAGTGATAGGAATTCTAGAAACATATCAAAAATTCCATTATGATTTAATATAAAATCCCTTAAGAAGACTACTCATCAAAATCATTATAAATTTTAAATTTTTTTCCAATTTTTTAATTTGTTGGAAATTTTGTGGGCAGACGAAGAGACGAACAAACCGACGGATGGATGGGCACAGACTAAAGAAAAAAAAGTGAATACAGAAGCTTTTTTTCTTCTTTAAAAAAATAGGTAAAATGAAAGTCANAAGAGATTAATTGATAAGTGACAATGCTTGACCCATTTTAAAAAATTATCGATCAAACTATTTAAAGAACATCAATTGAAACTTATGAATATGATGTAACTTTAATGAATTTTTAAATAGAAAAGATAGTTTAAACAGTGTAATTTCAAAAATTTTTCTTAAAAAATTTGAAATTAAAATTAAAAATAGTAATTGTTACATAGTTCTCGTTTCATTTTAAATATTTAAAAAGTTTTTAGTTATTTTCACACGAAAGAATAAAATAAAATTAGCTCCTTTCAGCTTTCTCCCTTAAAAAAACTTTGTTAGGCATTTCTTTGATTAAAATTAATCCAATTTTTCTATCTACCGTTATCTAAATTGATCCTAAATATAGTAAACTAAGCTCTAAACATGCCTTTATCTAATTATAAATACTTTAATGGAATATAAAATTGGAATTTTCGCTCGTACAAAGATTCTTATGGTCATATGGTTCCCGTATTTGCCTAGTCTCAACTGCTCATAAGTAGCTTCTGTAACAAATATGGAGTCAGTTCATGATAATAATTGCAAGAGTATTAAAATATACGGAGAATTAGATATAGCCAAACCTCGATATAGTGCTACCCTCACAAAATGCCAATGAATATTAATGAACGGATATTCCCTATGAATATTAAACATAAAACTCTTCGATGTAGGCCTATGTGAATTACCAAAGCATAATTTTTCATTGCAATTATTACAAAATCACGAGATTTTTAAACTCAAATCCGTATGCAAAATTCATTACTGTATCTAATTCTACTTGTTTGAATACTTTAGTTTAGTGCCACTACCAATTTCAGAAGCGAACAGATGGAATTATTAAACTGAAGTTTAACTGTATATAATGTTAATTTACTTGTGTAAAAGATACATTTTACTCCGCCCAAATATCAATATCAGGGATACTGTTTGATTAAAATGTATATATTACTCCACCCATTGTCAGAATATTAATTTTCAGTTTTTACATGTTGCAATGTCTATAAATACCGTAGATACTATGTTAAAATTCAAGTTTTTTTTTAAATATTTAAGTCTTAGATTTATTAATATCGTATATAAAATGTTCCGCCCAGAATATTTTTATACCTTAAACACGGAATGAATTATAAAATTAAAATTTTTTCAGCTAAATAATTAGAAATTTATTTTATGGGGTTATATTTCTATTTTTAAAATTGCGGCGCGTATAAAGCGCGGCGTCGCGAGCGTTTCTCTAAATATCTGAGAATTTATTAAGGAGTTTCTCACACGAGGTTGCTTTCTTTTTAAAGATGGCGTAGGTGCAAAATCTGAACGTATCGAAGGAAAGTCTTCGTTTTAGAATTTAATACAGTAATTAAATATAGAGTTATACTACACCAAATATATTGATGTAAATCCATATTATATTATATAATTATATTATCGATTTAATTTAGAGCGATAACCATTGTAATTACGCTGCCGAAGTATTTCATATAGTCATTATTCTTCTATTAACATCATTTCATGTTTCAATTATTGAATTAAATTTTAAACATATATTTAACTTCATTTTAATAAGTAAATCAAATTATTTAACATAAAAATAAAGCACCGGTTTCTCTATCCAAAATACTAAAATATTAGCATTATAATCCCGTATAATGTTCTATTATTACATCATTTTTCAAAGGAATCTGGTAATAACGACAGATTTAATCGTTAAAATGAGTTACTCCGCCCAAAATATCGCTTCGACACTATATTCTGATATTACACTAGCCTGAAATTCAATCGATACACGTTACTCCGCCCAAAACATCACTTCAATTTTAATGAGTAAATTACCCAATAATGAGAAATTTTAATTAGTACAACTTGTTCCATTATTCGTGGACGTGAATAAACGATTAAAATAATTTTAATTCCGCCCAAAATACAAAAAAAAAACTTTAAAAAACCGCGCAGTTTTATACATCTTTCAATTTATGAAATTGGAAATATCTACTGTTTGTTCTAAATCTGTCAACACGAAGTAATGAATTTTAATCAAAACAATATAATCCTCTCGCTCTCGGATTTAAAATTTTTACTTTATATTTCATCTTTAGAAGCCGTAAATTTTTATTNTTAAAATAATTTTAATTCCGCCCAAAATACAAAAAAAAAACTTTAAAAAACCGCGCAGTTTTATACATCTTTCAATTTATGAAATTGGAAATATCTACTGTTTGTTCTAAATCTGTCAACACGAAGTAATGAATTTTAATCAAAACAATATAATCCTCTCGCTCTCGGATTTAAAATTTTTACTTTATATTTCATCTTTAGAAGCCGTAAATTTTTATTATTATTTTAAGAAAACAAAAAATTAGGTCGTACTTTTAAAAATATGACTCTCGAACTCTGATTAAAAGTAAGATTTCTATCAGCAAGTTAGAAAATAATTTACATGTTGTCCTTAGAATTTACTACAAGCGAGACAAAGTAATCCAGTTCACAAAGGAAAATTGCTACTACTATAGTAACAAAAACATAATAATATATAAGAGATTAATTGATAAGTGACAATGCTTGACCCATTTTAAAAAATTATCGATCAAACTATTTAAAGAACATCAATTGAAACTTATGAATATGATAAAAAGATATCTTCTTTATCTTTATTATTAATCTTTTCTTAGATTTTTATTATTATTATTATCTTTTATTATAATTAATGATGAGATTTTTATCACTTGTTTGTTGGAATTTTAGAAATTATAATAACTTTCTCAAAATTTTTTGAATTCTTTTTAACACTTCCAGATGACAATATGGCGGATAATTACTACATTTTTTTTGTTCTTATTTGTTATCTGTACTTTTATAAATGAAACTTTTGTTGTTTGTGTAAAAATTATATATTTTTTCGGTTAAAATTAATGTCGGTATTTTAAAATTTGAATATTTTTCGGTAGAAAAATACGCAAAAACTGGAAGATTCTCAAGGCCCATTTGTGTAAATAGTGTACATTTTTACATCAAATTGACATCATTATCACATTTTCTCATCATAAAACTGTAAGAATGACGTCAAATTGATTTAATATTGTACTGTACAGTACTATATATTATTTGGACATCTTTAATTTGAATAGAACTGATGACTATGTTTTATGTAATATTTTTATATGAGTTACTTTATTATTCTAAAATTGGCGTAAAATTACATAAATTTTCAGTGTTTATTATTATTTATATACATTTTATATAAATATTGTGATAAGCAAGACTTAAAATTATATCATTTAGAAGTGTTAAAGGTTTCTCACACGAGGTTGCTTTCTTTTTAAAGATGGCGTAGGTGCAAAATCTGAACGTATCGAAGGAAAGTCTTCGTTTTAGAATTTAATACAGTAATTAAATATAGAGTTATACTACACCAAATATATTGATGTAAATCCATATTATATTATATAATTATATTATCGATTTAATTTAGAGCGATAACCATTGTAATTACGCTGCCGAAGTATTTCATATAGTCATTATTCTTCTATTAACATCATTTCATGTTTCAATTATTGAATTAAATTTTAAACATATATTTAACTTCATTTTAATAAGTAAATCAAATTATTTAACATAAAAATAAAGCACCGGTTTCTCTATCCAAAATACTAAAATATTAGCATTATAATCCCGTATAATGTTCTATTATTACATCATTTTTCAAAGGAATCTGGTAATAACGACAGATTTAATCGTTAAAATGAGTTACTCCGCCCAAAATATCGCTTCGACACTATATTCTGATATTACACTAGCCTGAAATTCAATCGATACACGTTACTCCGCCCAAAACATCACTTCAATTTTAATGAGTAAATTACCCAATAATGAGAAATTTTAATTAGTACAACTTGTTCCATTATTCGTGGACGTGAATAAACGATTAAAATAATTTTAATTCCGCCCAAAATACAAAAAAAAAACTTTAAAAAACCGCGCAGTTTTATACATCTTTCAATTTATGAAATTGGAAATATCTACTGTTTGTTCTAAATCTGTCAACACGAAGTAATGAATTTTAATCAAAACAATATAATCCTCTCGCTCTCGGATTTAAAATTTTTACTTTATATTTCATCTTTAGAAGCCGTAAATTTTTATTATTATTTTAAGAAAACAAAAAATTAGGTCGTACTTTTAAAAATATGACTCTCGAACTCTGATTAAAAGTAAGATTTCTATCAGCAAGTTAGAAAATAATTTACATGTTGTCCTTAGAATTTACTACAAGCGAGACAAAGTAATCCAGTTCACAAAGGAAAATTGCTACTACTATAGTAACAAAAACATAATAATATATAAGAGATTAATTGATAAGTGACAATGCTTGACCCATTTTAAAAAATTATCGATCAAACTATTTAAAGAACATCAATTGAAACTTATGAATATGATAAAAAGATATCTTCTTTATCTTTATTATTAATCTTTTCTTAGATTTTTATTATTATTNAAAGTATATTATTATTTATTCTGAGTTTACATTATTTTGTAGAATTTTCGTTATTCTATTTAATGTAATATTTGCGTTAATACGTGATTTTTTCTTCTATATTTTTATTCTTTGTATAATCATACGCTTTGTATGTGGGTTTTTAGAATTTATAGATCTGTAATCTTGCATTTTACCAGTTTTATAGAGTTTATATAATCACGTGTTTCACTGGTTTTGTATGACGTGAGTGATCGCGTGTTTTACATATTTTTCATAATCATGTGATTTATATGCTTTATAGTTTATATAAATTATGTAAAATTTTTATGTAAACAATCAAAAACTTGTATGTTTTATGCATTTATATAGATTTGCACGTTTACTTGTAAAACATGTAAAATTTTTTAGAATGAAATGCAAAAATTTCATGCAAAATTCGTTTAATATTTATTACATTTTATGCTTACATAAAATTTTAATATTTTTCAATATTTATAAATTTTTTGAATTTATAAAATTCGTATTTTACAGATAATTTAATATAAATAAATTATATAAAGAATATTAATTTTTGAAAATGTACAATTTAAAAATATATTTTATATAGGCCTATAT